>NC_057865.1:17297500-17410000 GCF_019393635.1 Dromiciops gliroides
GTCTTTATTACGAACACGGTTTTCATGAAAACCACATTTGGCCCATGTGGTAATTTGTCTATCATTGTTCCAATATAATGCCTCCCAATCAATCAAGCAATCCATCGAAAGCATTGATGAAGTGCCTTGAACACAGTACTCCATCTCCTGTCTCTAGGCCTTTGTCCTGGTTGTCCCCAACTCCTGACACACCTTTCTCTCCTCACCTCCTCCTTTTGGATTTCCTGACTTTCTTCAAGACTCTAATGTCCCCTTCAGTAGGGACTCCTCCCATGCGACCTGAGCCTGTCCCCTCTAAAGTTGCCTTGTGTCTTGAATGGAACTGCTTCTGTCCATGTTGTCTCCCCTGTAGAATGAAGCTTCTGGAGGTCAGGGCCTGTCTTTTGCCCCTCTTTGTGTCCCCTGCACTTAGTACAATGCCTGGAAAGCAATAAACAAACACTCATTGATTACTTTGTGCCAGCTGGGCTCTTGGTCTGGGCCCTCCCTAGCTCTTGCTAAGGGACCCAACCACACCTTTTCTGGTTCAGAATGCCCTAAATGTATTTTATGGTCACTTTTCAAAGTCATTGTTGAACGCAGGTGCCGCCTGTCTTGGTGACAGACTGCATACACTTGCCAAGGGCAAATCATTGACTATCTTCTCTGTGTCGAAGCCACATGCTAGGCACAGTGAGGGGACACACAGATGTATGAATAATAACTCACAGGCCACGACTTCAAGGAGCTTGTGATCTGTAGGGAGCCTAAGACAGCACAATATACAAATTACCACACAAAGCAGAATCCCCCAGAAACATCAGCATTAAAGCTAGAGGTGGGGGGGGCAGCTAGGTGGCTCAGTGGATAAAGCATCAGCCCTGAATTCAGGAGGACCTGAGTTCAAATCTGGCCTCAGATACTTGACAATTACTAACTGTGTGACCCTGGGCAAGTCACTTAACCCTCATTGCCCTGCAAAAAAACCAAAACCAAAATAAACAAACAAAAAAGCTAGAAAGGACTTCATATTTCATTTGGGTCAACATCTTCATTTTGCAGAGAAAAAAAACAATCAAGACTTAGAGAAGGGATTCGTTTGCCTAAGGGTGAAGGAGTAGTATCCAGATTTGAACCCAGTTCCATAAAAGAGGTACAAATACAATGCTTGAGGTATTGGAGAGTAGAGGGCAGAGGGAGGTGACATCTATTGGAAGGGGAAGTCTCATGAATGAATTGCCTCATAGAGCCTTACTTCTCTCACCTTCCATTTTTCCCAACTCTCTTGTTGACATGTGTTGTTTTCATCACATTTGGTTTTCGTACAATATCAAAATAGGCAGAATGAGGTAAAACCCTTACTGTGAAATGTCCCCAAATATTTGATAATGAGAGGGACCATGTTGGAATGCATTTGTCCTCAAAATGTTACTGGGGAAAAAAATGAGCAATCTCTAGACTGAGAACAACCAGAGAATGAGTCAAGAGGGCCAAGAAGTCATCATCTTTTAGGAAAACGAAGCTACTAATAACAAAGCCAATACAAATACTCAAATATCATGGGATAGAGGAGAAAATATTGTTTATTACAGACACTAAGAAAAAGAATGGGAAACACCAGGCCATGAGAAAATAGACAACTTAGAAAGGAGGATCAAAGTTCCCTTCTGGAAGTTATGCTCTCTTAGGATCATCTGAGTGTCTAAGCTGAATTGGGAGGAGGGGAATATGGACCAAAGTGTCCCTCCATTAATTCTCTTCTTGGAGCAGGGATTCTTAGCCTTTTTTGTGATGTTTTTAAATGCAAAAACTGCTTGTGATTACAAAAGAATTATCTTTATATAGTTATCAGAATATATTTAAAACAAATCATAGGAGGTGGACGCCAAGATGGTGGAGAAAAGGCAGTGCCTTGCCTGAGCTCTCCCTAAAACTACTCCAAATACCTTTAAATAATGCCATAAGATAATTCCTATAGGAGAAGACCCACAAAAAGACAAGGTAAGAATAATTTTCCAGGCCAAAGACAACTTAGAGGGTTGGCAAGAGAGGTCTGTCCCACTGAGGTGAGGTATTGTACAGTCTAGCACAGGCCACACCAGTACAGACTGGGCCCCAGCAAACCAGGAGCAGATCCTGGGGGGCCACAAAATCAGTAGCTTCTGGACCTCTCAGATGATCAGAAAGGGATTGGCACAGGTTCTTTGCTAGCACTAAGGTGGGAGTCTGTTGCTTTGTTCATACTCAGATTCAGGCTGCAGTCCTGGGAGGCAGTCTCAGGGTGGGAAGGAGCACTCTTGTGGCCACTGTGAAGTGAGGACCTTCCTCACAGTTCCAGGGCAGAAAAGAGGGCTTGTGGTTTCTCACAGACTAGAGCACAAGCCAGAAGAGTAGTAAACGAACTTCTCCTTAGATCATACCACCTTGTAAGAACTAAAAACTTACAGGTCCTTAGAAGTATCTCTGAAAACAGCTGCACAAAACCTCTGAAGCAAAACAAACAAACAAAAACCCCTGAAGCTTGGGACAGTGTGACCTCCACCTTGGAGGCATAGCCCTACTTTAACAAAGAGTTAAAAGTCAAGAGCTGGCTAGAAAAATGAGCAAGCCACAGAAAATAAATCTGACCACAGAAAGTTATTATGGTGACAAGGAAGATCAAAACACACACACACACACACACACACACACACACACACACACACAAAGGTAACAAAGTCAAAGCTCCAACATATAAAGCCTCCAAGAAAGATATGAATTGGTTTCAGGCCATGGAAGAGCTCAAAAAGGATTTTGCGGGGCAGCTAGGTGGTGCAGTGGATAGAGCACGGGAGTCAGGAGTACCTGAGTTCAAATCCGGCCTCAGACACTTAACACTTACTAGCTGTGTGACCCTGGGCAAGTCACTTAACTCCCATTGCCTAACTAAAAAAAAAAAAAAAAAAGGATTTTGAAATTGCAAATAGGAGAAGTAGAAGAAAAATTGGAAAAGAAATGAGAGAAAATCATGAAAAAAGAGTCAACAGCTTGGTAAAGGAGACACAAAACATACTGAAATAAATAACCCTTTAAAACAGATTAAGCGGGCAGCTAGATGGCGCAGTGGTTAAAGCACCGGCCCTGAATTCAGGAGTACCTGAGTTCAAATCCGGCCTCAGACACTTGACACTTACTAGCTGTGTGACCCTGGGCAAGTCACTTAACCCCCATTGCCTGCAAAAAACCAAAAACAAAACAAAAAAAAAAACAGATTAAGCTAAATGGTAAAATAGGTACAAAAAGCCAATGAGGAGAATGTATTGACTGAATTGGCCAAATAAAAAAGAGGCAAAAAAATTCACTGAAGAAAAATACTCCTTAAAAAGTAGAATTGACCAAATGGGAAAGGAGGTACAAAAGCTTACTGAAGAAAATAATTCCTTAAAAATTAGGATTGAGCAAATGGAAGCTGATGACTTTACAAGAAATCAAGAAACAATAAAACAAAACCAAGGGGCAGCTAGGTGGCACAGTGGTAAAGCACCGGCCCTGGATTCAGGAGTACCTGAGTTCAAATCCGGCCTCAGACACTTAACACTTACTAGCTGTGTGACCCTGGGCAAGTCACTTAACCCCAATTGCCTCACAAAAAAAAAAAAAGAATGAAAAAGACAATGTGAAATAACTCATTAGAAAAACGATTGACCTGAAAAATTGATCCTGGAGAGATATATTTAGAAATATTGGATGATAAAAAAGCCATGATAAAAAAAAAGAGCCTAGACATCATCTTTCAAGAAATTATCAAGGAAAACTGCCCTGATATTCTAGAACCAGAGAGTAAAATGGAAATTGAGAGAATCCACCAATCACTTCCTGAAAGAGATTCCAAAATGAAAACTCCCAGGAATATTATAGCCAAATTCCAAAGCTTTCTGGTCAAGGAGGAAATACAGCAAGCAGCCAGAAAGAAACAATTCAAGTATCATGGAGCCACAGTTAGGACATCACAAAATTTAGCAGCTTCTACAGTAAAGGATCAGAGGGTTTGGAATATGATATTCCAGAAGGTAAAGGAGCTAGGAATACAACCAAGAATCACTTATGGAGTAAAACTGAATATTCTTGGTGACTAGATCAGAGCTGAATAAAAAAAAATTGACTTTCAAATACAAGACTCAAAAGAAGCATAAAAAGGTAAACAGTAAAGAGAAATTACAAGGGACTTAATAAGATTAAACTATTTACATTCCTACATAGGAAGATGATATTTATAACTCATAAAAACTTTCTCATAATCAGCCGCACTTAGAAGGGGTTACGAAAGAGGGACAAGGTTTGAGTTAAATATGAAGGGATGGTATCTAAAAAACAAAAATTAAGAGGTGAGAAAGAGGAATGCACTGAGAGAAGGGGAAAGAGGGGTAGAATAGGAAAATTTATCTCACATAAAAGAAGCAAGAAAAGGCTTTTATAGTCAAGGGGAAGATGGGGGAGGTAGGAAAGTGGGTAGTAAGTGAACATTACTCTCATCAGAATTGGCTCAAAGAGGGAATAGCATACACACTCAATTGGGTATGGAAATCTATTCTTCTCCTGCAGGAAAATTGGATGGAGAGAGGATAAGGGAAAGAGGCTACTGATAAAAAAGGAGGGCAGAATGGGGGAGGCAGTAATCAGAAGCAAAACATTTTTGAGGAGGCACAGGGTCAAAGGAGAGAGAGAATTGAATACATGGGGGAGATATAGGATGGAGGGAAATACAGTTAGCAATCATAACTGTAGAAAAAATTTTGAAGCAAATTTCTCTGATAAAGACCTTGTGGCGAGTAAAATTAAATGGGGTAGCCCTATAATTGTCCCAAGTTCAGGGAACACAGCTAGGGTTTATCACATATATGTTGCTTAGAAATTAGAGGCTACTACACCAGTTTGGGGGAATTAAGCATTTATTAAAGCATATTAAATATTAGTAAAGAGAGCTCACATGGCTCTAAAAGATAGGCAAGCATAGCTAGGATCTAGGGGAGGAGAGAGATAATGGGGAACCATGGTTGGCTGCATCTGCTCTCACCAAGTTCCTGGGCCAAGAGAGCTAGTCACTGTGCAAGTTTGCTGTGGGTAGGCCTGATTGGCTAGCATCATTTAAATCCATTGGTTTACTGGATTTGAGGGTGGTCTGGCTGATGTCAGAGTATGGAGCCCTCAGAGGGGAAAAAGCCTTCAGGTAGGTATAGTTTTAATCCTTATTCACAGTCCAAGGTCCAACTACATTTCCTTTGAAATTGTCCTGACTCTGGGCTGTCCCCAAGAAAGGTCTGGCCAGGCTCTCTGGGTCTCAAAGAACCCCCAAACACCCTATTATTAATAACTTTCTCAGTCTTATTTCTCAAATATATAGAGAACTGAGTCAATTTTTTAAAAAGAGCCATTTCCCAATTGATAAATGATCAAAAGATATGAACAGTTTCAGATGAAGTAATCAAAGCCATATGAAAAATGCTCTAAATCACTATTGATCAGAGAAATGCAAATTAAAACAATTCTGAGGCACTATTCTATACCTATAGATTTGCTAATAGGACAGAAAAGGAAAATGACAAATGTTGGAGGGGATGTGGGAAAAATGAAACATTAATGCACTGTTGGTGGAGTTGTGAACTGATTCAACCATTCTGTAGAGCAATTAAGAATTATGCCCAAAGGGCTATAAAACCATGCACATCCCTTGACTTAACAGTACCACTACTATATTTGTATCCAATAAAAGATAAAAAACAAAGAGGAAAAGGACCTATAGGTACAAAAAATATTTACAGCAGCTCTTTTCTGGTGGCAAAGAATTGGAAATTGAGGGGATGCCCATCAATTGGGGAATGGCTGAACAAATTGTGCTATTTGACTGTGATGGACTACTCTTTCACAGCAAGAAATTATGAGCAGGATGTTCTCAGAAAAACCCAGAAAACTTACATGAGCTGATGCAAAGTGAAATGTACTGTGTACAAAGTAACAGCAATATTGTAAGATGATCAGCTGTGAATGATTTAGTTATTTTCAGCAATACAATGATCCAGGAAATCTCCAAAGGACTTATGATGAAAAATGTTATTCATCCCCAGAGAAAGAACTGATGGTGTCTGAATACAGATTGAAACATACTTTTTAAACTTCCTTTATTTTTCTTGAGGGTTTTTTTTTTGGTCTGTTTTCTTTCACAACATGACTAATATGGAAATAGGTTTTGCATGACTACATATGTATAACCTATATTAAATTGCTTCCCTTCTCAATGAGGGGGGTGGGGAGGGAGGAAGGGAGAGAATTTGGAACTGAAACTTTTAAAAACGAATGTTAGGGGGCGGCTAGGTGGCGCAGTGGATAAAGCACCGGCCCTGGATTCAGGAGTTCCTGAGTTCAAATCTGGTCTCAGACACTTGATACTTACTGGCTGTGTGACCCTGGGCAAGTCACTTAACCCCCATTGCCCCCCCCCCACAAAAACAAAAAAACAAAAACAAACAAACAAAAAATGAATGTTAAAGATTGTTTTTACATGTAATTGGGGGGAAATAAAATACTAAATAAATTTTAAAAACAAATTATGATTTTTTTCTTTTATTCAACTTTTCTTATACAAAACAACTAATATGGTAATGTTGTATATAATTACACATGGGTAACCTATATCTGATTGCTTACCACCTCAGGGAAAGGGAGAAGGAAGGGAGAGAAGGAGGGATAAAATTTGGAATTCAAAACTTTAAATAAAAATGTTTATTACTGGGGGAAAACTAGTACTAACCAGAGGATACAAAGATACTTTTGGATAGATTTCATATTTTCCAATCAAAAGTTTCTACTTAAATAAAATCCATTATTCTTAGTGCTGAAACTTTTTTATGCATTTCAGGTTAAGAACATATCTTAAATGAACCTGTGAAATGAGTTGACACCCAAGTTAAGACACAAATCCAACAGATGAACAGGAGAGTGCCCAAATCACCAGAAAAGTAGCCCCCAAAAATCCTCATTACATTCTGCAAATGTTAAAGTGCGAGGTTTGAGAGGTGAACAGTCAGGAAAGAACACAAAATCAAGAGCGGGAAGTAAGCAGGGCATTATCTATTATGCCAGCTTCCAGACTGAGAGCTATTAATATTTCCTGCCCCAGGCTTTAAAATTGTTCTCACTCTCCTATAATCTTCCAGCCTCAGACAATGAGATTAGATGTACACATACAATCATCCAGTGGAGGCAATTAAGTTACAGAGGCCGCCTCCCTACTTCCTCCAGGGCTTCCATGCAGCGACTAAAATCTAATAGGACCAGAACATTAGGAAGGCAAAGGAGTGCGTACAGTCCACTTCAGACTTAATTTCCAACAGTGTATTTAAAATGCTCTTGTAATTAAGTTACTTGAATATCTATGTCCACGGGTAAGAAAGAGGCTCCATTGTGTATGTGGCCATTGGGGAGGACGAACTTGGGCTCTCTTACTGATGGAGGCAATGACTTGTCATCTGGTAAACCTTTAACCTCTTCTTGTTCTTATTTTTCTGTTTCTTAGCAGGAAGTAGGTTCAAGGAATCAGCTTCTTCAGTATGAGATGGGATAGCTGGACAGTGGCTTTTCTGACAAAGATCAGGGTCGTTTTAGTGAACTGCAAGCTCACCGTGAGTCAGTAGTGAAATGTGGGCATTAAAGCAAAGGTAGGGGCAGCTAGGTGGTGCAGTGGATAAACATCGGCCCGGGATTCAGGAGGACCTGAGTTCTAATCCAGCCTCAGAACACTTACTAGCTGTGTGACTCTGGGCAAGTCACTTAACCCTCATTGCCCCACAAGGAAAAGAGAAAAAGCAAAGGTGACTTATGCTTCATTGAGAAGCTTAACTTCTAGAAATAAGAAGGTACCAGCCCCTCTGATCTATTCAGACCACATCTGGGTTTCTACCTTCCCCACATTTCCCATGTGCATCTCTTCTCCATTCACACAGTCCCCACCCTGGCATAGTCCCTCATTGATAAACTGGGGAGAGAACAGAGAGAAAGGACCCCAGAATGACTCTGAGCATCCTAACTCAAAGATCAGAGAATCAGATTTGAAGCTAGGAGAAACCTTAAAAACCATCAAGTCCAATCTCTTCATTTTACAAATGAGTAAACTGAGGCCAAGAAAGGTTAAATGGCTAAAGGTCACACTACTAATAAATATGTGAGACAGGATTTGAACCAGGTCAGTCTGCTTTTGAAACCAGTACACTGTGCATATATCATGCTGCCTCCTAGATGGGTGAAGTGTGTACTCTATGAATAGCAGTTTTAAGAACTGGGGACATTAGGGGCAGCTAGGTGGCACAGTGGATAGAGCACCAGCCCTGGTGTCAGGAGTACCTGAGTTCAAATCTGGCCTCAGACAATTAACACTTACTAGCTGTGTGACCCTGGGCAAGTCACTTAACCCCAATTGCCTCACTAAAAAAAAAAAAAAGAACTGGGGACATTTAGCTTGGAGAACAGAAGGCTCGGGGGAAGATGAAAACTGCCTTCAAGTACTTAAAAAGCTTCTTTGTGAGAAGGTTTAGACTTGTCTGTTTGGCCAAAGGAAAGTGACTCTTGGGTCTTCAAAGCTGTGTCAGCAGAGGAGAACCAGAAGCACCAGGTAGAGGTTGCCAAGAGACAGATTGAAATGTAAGGTCAGGAAAATTTTCTGCCAAAGCTGTGAAATGGGCTTCCTCAAGAGGAGGCAGGCTTCCCCAAGAGGAGTCAGGCTTCCCCTCCATGGAGGTCTTCAAGCAGAGAAGGGAGGGCCACTTGTGGAGTGTTCTAGGGATTCCTTTGGGGTGTAGGTTAGATTGGGTGGCCATCAAGGTCCTGACCAATCCTCCAATTCTGTGGTTCTGTGCAGAGTGGAATGGGCTGCCTTGGAAGGTAGAAGGACCTCTCTCTCCTTCTCCAGAGGTCTTCTAGGAAAGAATAGATAGTTCTTTATGGGGGAACTCTTTGGGGGTTTGGGTCAAACTGGATGGCTGTGGAGATCTCATCCAACTCTGAAATTCTCTGACTGTGAAGTTGGAAGCTCTTAGGAGGGGACTTACTCCAAAAACAATGGTCTCTAGACCCTAACAGCAGGCACTGGAGAAGACAAAGCCCCTTTAGGAATATTGAGCTTCTCATCTCTAGCTCTAGGTAGTCTATAGCAATGGTAGAAATGGAGCAACTAAACCTTCCATAAGGATCCCTGAAGCTTGCATATTGCCTTAGAAAACCATATCATAACATTATCTATGTTCTATTGTATTTGTATTTTGTCCAACATTTCCCAGTTACATTTTATTCTGGTTCCAGAATGCACAGGAGGGTATTACAGGCCAGAATTTGATACCTCTTGTCTTGAGTATTTATGGGTTTGTGTTCTGAAATCCTTTAGCCATTTCTTATGCACCAGAGAGATGTCTGGGGTCATCATTCTGACATCATTGATTTCGATGGCAGCAGTCCTAGGAGACTTAACTAAAAACTCACAACTCCACCCCCTGACTCTCTCTCTCCTAAAAGCTGACAAGCTAAGGGACTTCAATGACTTTTCTTTAATATTTAATTCATTTCTCCTCTTCCAGGCTTTAGGGTGAATGATTGCTGTTTAGAATGCCAATGACCTCTGGAACATGCAGGAAAGAATGCAGGGAAAGCAATAATCTAGTGATGGAGCTGGTGAAGTCCACTGATGTTCCCAGAGAAAAAGAGGAGGAATGTGCTCATCCTTATACCAGTGGGTTTTAAACACATATTTTAAATGGTTGTTGCCCTTCATACTCAGAGGACCAAAATGACATCACTATGTTGGGTTCAAGGTACAGTGTATCCAACTATGTCTGATAAGACCAACATGAGCTCAGGAGGCTCTACCACAGATTGGGCACCAACAGTCCATATGAACATTTGGGGTGGGGATGTCTCTAAACTTGTACCTCTCATGTGTCTTTTGAACTACTGCAATTTCCCTTTAATCATAGAGTACAGTGCCCTCCTTGATGCAGGCATACCATGCTGGGTAGTCTTGCACCAGTGTCTCCCATGTCTCCCAGTTGATTCCAAAGTTCTTCAGAGAAACCTCGGTGGTGTCCCTGTATCACCTTTTTTCAGGGAAATGAGGGTTAAGTGACTTGCCCAGGGTCACACAGCTAGTAAGTGTCAAGTGTCTGAGGCTGGATTTGAACTCAGGTCCTCCTAAAATTTGGAGGCTTAACACCAAGAAATCAGTCACTAAGTGGCTCCCTATTACCTCCCAGAAAAAATATGTCATCCAGTATTTAAAGTTCTTAATGGGAGGGGGGGACCAGCTAGGTGGTGCAGTGGATAAAGCACCAGCCCTGGATTCAGGAGGACCTGAGTTCAAATCCAGCCTCAGATACTTGATATTTACCAGCTGTGTTACTCTGGGCAAGTCACTTAACCCTCATTGCCCCACAAAAAAATGCTAAAGTTCTTCATGACCTGACCCCTTCCTACCTTTTCGAATCATCTCACACCTTACTCCCTCCACTCCCTCCATGATCTGGCCATACTGGCCTCTTCACTGTTCCTCACACACAACACATATTTCTCATCTCCATGCCTTTGTTGGAATGGTCTTCCTCCTTACTTCCTTCTTTTAGAGTCCTTGGCTTCCTTCAAGACTCAGCTCAAATGTCACCATTGGCAAGACTTTTCCCCATTCCCCCAACTTCTTAGTCTTCTAAAGTCACCATTCACAACCCTGCATCTAGCTTGTCTGTATTCATTTATTTGCATGTTGTCTCCTCTATTAGAATGTAAGCTCGATGATGAGTGAGATGAGCAGAACCAGAAGAACATTGTACACAGTATCATCAACATTGAGTGTTGATCTACTGTGATGGACTATATTCTTCTCACCAATGCAATGGTACAGAAGAGTTCCAGGGAGCTCATGATAGAAGAGGATCTCCAAATCCAAGAAAAAAAAAAAAAAGAACTGTGGAGTATAGATGCTGAATGAACCATACTATTTCTTTTGTTTTGGGTGCTGTTGTTTTTTTTTTTTTCTATTTTGAGGTTTTTCATCATTGCTCTGATTTTTTCTCTTATAACAGGACTAATGCAGAAATAGGATCAATGTTATTATGTGTATATATGTGTGTGTGTATAGATATATAGATATATAGATATAACCTATATCAGATCACCTGCTGTCTAGGGGAGGGTGGAGGGAGGGGAGGGAGGGAGAAAAATCTGAAATTGTAAAGCTTGTATAAACAAAAGTTGAGAACTATCTTTACATGTAACGGAAAAAATAAAATACCTTATACGTAGAATGTAAGCTCCTTGAGGGCAGGAACCACTTTTGCCTTTCTCTGTATCCCCAGCATTTGGCAGAGTGACTGGTATATAGTAAGAGCTTCATCACTGCTTGCTGATTAATTGATTGTCAGCCTCAGTGGGACTGGAACAGTATATACATGGCTCAGTACAACCTATTTTGATTACTGAAAAAACTCCTGATAACTTTCCTAATTGTGGTAGGTCAGTTCCTTTGTGTTCATAAATGAAAGAAAGTAATTTTATACTAAATGATACAGGAAAAGCTTGGTTTGGGCAAGAAATCATCTGTTTAGAAACAATTTTGGGGGACAGCTAGGTGGTGCAGTGGATAGAGCACTGGCCCTGGAGTCAGGAGGACCTGAGTTCAAATCCGGCCTCAGACACTTAACACTTACTGGCTGTGTGACCCTGGGCAAGTCACTTAACCCCAATTGCCTTACAACAAAAAAGAAAAAAAAAAGAAACAATTTTGCCTAGAACTTGATTTCCTTGTATAGTGAGGGATGGTAATTTGTTTCTCCCCTCTCCTTCCATGTAATTACAGAAAGGAAGGAACAGAAAACAGCTGTATTCAGATGTGAAATAAAGTGCAAAGGCATGCTTAAGCCCTCTCATCCTTTTACAAAATGTGAAGTTCTCTCAGTACCAAATTGGAAGAGCAGTTGGCATTGGCTGACTGAAGATTGGCCACACCAGTAGAATCCTTTAAAAAGCTAACCCTGCCAAGACCTGGAGACAATCAAATTAAATAGAAGGACCTGGCAGTTAGAGACAGGGATCGGAGACACACACATTCTCCAGCCTGACACAGGCACAGTGAGGTAATGAGGAGCCCAACCTCTGGCAGCAGAGAGTCAAGTCAGAATTCAAGAGAGAACCAGCTATGGCAGTAGAGTCACACTGGGGCGAAATAACGATGCAGAAAGGTCAGATGAACAAAAGAGGAGCAACATAGACTCCACAAAGACAGAAAAGACATTGGGACCTTAGTGTTATTGTGAGGATCAAATGAGATAATAACTGTAAAGCACTAAACACAGTACCTGGCACATAGTAAATGTTAGCTATCATCATTATTATTAATATTGTATCACTAGGGACACATACAATACAGGAGGCATCAGTTGCATTGGCCACGTGCATTCCCTACATGTATGCCTCATTACCAATTTGTGATGCTACATGTAACTGTGGGAATATGATCCAATTTTTATGGGAGAAATGTTTTCATCTACTGCTCTTACTATGCCATTTAAAAAAATACCTTTGCTTTGAACAAGTTGTCCATTAGCATATCATTAAAGGTAAGCTTACTGGTAGGGGTTCATGAGCTATAGTTGTTGGAATTGGGGGACCCACAGACTATCCTGTGAATCTGTAGGAGTAGTTATCCCTCTGGGTGATTGAACCTTCAAGCTTATGAATACCAAGTTTGGGGTGGGGGGAGGTTTAGCACCCAGAGGGAGTGTTATAATCATAATCAAAGGTACATGACATCATTCATGATCTGAGCAGCTGGAAAGCATCCCTGATGTTTTTGTATTTTCATATAATTTCAAAATGTCAAAAGGAACAAGTCAGTGACATTTAGTGAGCATCCAAAATGTGAAGTTAGACACTGCTCTTAATGCTGAGGAAACATCAATAAAAAGGAAAACAAGTTATAATTAACCCCTTGAATAACTTATAAATGAATGAAAACCATGAAGAATCTCAAAAATGGCTATGATACTTATAAATGACTTCTCATGGCTTCTCTGCCAAGAGAATGAAGTTTGGAAGGTCCTACCAAGATGGAAAAACTTTGAGAAAATGGTCAGGGGATGAAATATATGTCTCTTATCCCAAGATTAGCCCAGCTACATTGAAAGAGGCTCAACAACAACTTGGCAGTCAGGGGAAGCATTTTTCAGCCATAAGTCATGAGGAATTTCTACTGAGTCACAGAAGGGTTATTGTCATCTTCATTGCAGGAAGGAAGACCCACACCTGAGGAAGCCACAGTCCCTCGAGTTCTAGGATGGATACAGAGAGCTGGAATGTTGTCAGTATAGGAAAATCCCAGTAGGGGAATTCCCTCCACCAATGTAGAGTGTCTCTGATTTAGGATCCAGGCCCCAAGACCCAGAGATGTTTAGTGATTTACCTCTGGTCATGAAGCTAGAAGATGGCAATGGTAGGATTGGAGCCCAGGTCTTCCATGACTCATGCCTGTCCTTCTCCACTGTACCCTAACTACCAGCTAAGCACAATACTTCAACATTTACCTAAATGTGTGTTGGCCCTGGAGTCCAACAATCTGCATCCCAATCTTGCCTCTGACCCTTATTACCTGAGTATTACCTTGAGTTAGTCACTTCACCTCTATCTGCCTCAGTTTCCTTATATAAAATGAGGGAATTGGACTGGATGGTCAGAAATGTTCCTTCTAATTTGAGATCTATGGCCCAATGGTCAGGGAAGCCAGTGATATGGATGTCCTGGGGGTGAAGATGGGTGTTGGCAAAGAACACAGAAATTCTATTAAAGTATCATTGAGTCCTTTAGCCACATTATTCCTTCACTTATTTAATTAGGAAAGTTAAAATGTATACAAAATTATTTTATTTTAATTCACAGAAGCACAAAGGTTAAAGCAACCTCCTAGGCTATCCTGAACAAGAAGATCCTGATGAACAAGGAAGGAAGGAAACAAGCATTTACTGAGCACCTACTATGTTCTAAGCACTTTAAAAAAAATTATCTCTTTTGATCCTCACAATAATCCTGGGAGTTAGGTGCTATTATTATTTTCCCATTTTATAGTTGAGGAAACTGAGGCAGACAGAAACTAAATGACATGTCCAGGGTCACACAGGAAGCAAATATCTGAGGTCAAGTTTGAACTTAGGCCATCCTGGTTCCAGGTCCAGTTCTCTATTCACTATACCACCTACAAACAGCTGCCAGGAGAACAAGAATTCTACTGACTAAATAAGTTTGCATGTCATCTCTTCCATTATAATGTAAGCTCCTTGAGGGCAGGAAGGGTTTGGTTTTTTTTTGCTTTTCTTTGTATCCCCAGAATTTAGCACAGTGCCTAGCATATAATAAGCACTTAATAAATGCTTGTTAATTGACTAATTGTTAATTGGCTTTTTTTTACAAAGATATTTAAAATAGTTTTAGATTTATTATTTTTATCTGTATTAACTTTTTTTTAGTAAGGCAATTGGGGTTAAGTGATTTGCCCAGGGTTACACAGCTAGTAAGTGTCAAGTGTCTGAGGCTGGATTTGAACTCAGGTCCTCCTGACTTCAGGGCCGGTGCTCTATTCACTATGCCACCTAGCTGCCTCTCTGTATTAACTTTTAAAATTTTATTTAAATTTATTACTTTTGTATGTATTAATTTTTTTTAGATTTTTAGCCTCCATTCATTAACCCTTTTAAGCCCAATCATAGACCTTGTGAAACTGAGACTGAGGTAGGGTTAAACAATGAGCCCAAAGTAAGAAAGCCAGAAAGCAAACATCAGGAGCTGAATTTAAACTAACTTTTCCTTTGCCAAATCCCCTACTTTGTCTGCAGTGAAACAAAAATCATGATCAATGCTTAAAAGAGGAATTGGCGGAAGTTACCATCAGGGCAGCCCAGTAGTTGAATGCTTTGTCAACCCACAAGTACATAGGAAAGTTCAAGCAACTATCCATGGTCCTCCCCCAAGGTCTTCCACTGGTGGCTATTAAAGTGTAGGGTCATCTTGAATTTTTAAGGGCTGTGGCAGCCCAGAACAAGCTCTAGCAGGTCTCCCCCAAGCTGGCAAAGTGGTCCAGAGCAGTTGACTACTTGAGGACTGATCTGGCTAAGGACAGAGGTTTTCTTCATCAAGAGGTTGGCCATAAGGCCATGAATTCCTTGACCATGAAAAGCCATGAAACAAATCCCAAGTGGCACTGAGATGGTTTCCAGACTCACTAGCAAAGATACAGGATGGCATCTTGCACCCCTACCCCAGTTGGAACCACAATTACAAACTATTAGTGATCATTAGGGTGACAACAATCCCACCACCAGTTTCTGACCATTTCTAACTCAATCCAAAGTAGGGTCTTATTCACCTCTCAAATTATTGTATCCCTAGAAGACTTGGTGTTTGCAAACTATTTGGTAACAAGAATTTTTATGATGGGGCAAATCAAAACAGCTATTTCTCTTTTATTGGCATTAGCCAGTAGAGCATCTTGGCCAGCAGAGCAAGGCTGGCACAAAAGGCTTAGAGCAGAAGTTGGTCCTTAACCTTTTGGGCATCATGGACAGTCTGGTGAAACCTAGGGACTCCTTTGTAGAATCACATTTTTAAGTGTATAAAATACATATGATTATAAAGGAAATCAATTATATTGATATACTGTTATGAACATGGTTTTTTTTAAGTTCACAGACCCCAGATTAAGAACTCTTGTTTAGGGCAGCTAGGTGGCACAGTGGATAAAACATTGGCCCTGAATTCAGGAGGACCTAAGTTCAAATCTGGTTTCAGATACTTGACACTAACTGTGTGACCTTGGGCAAGTCACTTAACCCTCATTGCCCTGCTCCCCCACAAAAAACAAAAACAAAAACAAAAACAAAAACAAAAACCAACTGGCAAACAAACAAAAAACAACAAAACATAGATATACATGGAATTTTATTTCAGGGGCAGCTAGGTGGTTCAGTGGATAAAGCACTGGCCCTGGATTCATAAAGACCTGAGTTCAAATCTGGCCTCAGATACTTGACACTTATTAGCTGTGTGACCCTGGGCAAGTCACTTAACCCTCATTGCCCTGCAAAAACAAACAATTAAAAAAAAAAACCTTGTTTAGAAGAATTCAGTGACAGCTATAGGAAGGTCTAACATCTTTGGTCTGAATTTAATTTGGTTTTTTATTCTGAAATTATACACAAATAAAATGAGTATTTCCATATACAAAGCATATGGAACAAAAAAAGAGGATTGTATGTGAAAATGAGAATCCTTGCTTCTCCTTTAAAGTATATAATCAATTAAACATGTAACTTCCCACAATGTTCTGCCTCTAAGTGTTTCCTTCTGCCTTTCTTTCTGTCATCTTCTGTACATTAAAAAAAAGTTCCAATGATCCTCTTTTCTTTCTCTTTGACAGTCCCATCTGTAGCTCCCATCTCCTCCCTTCCTCCTAACCCATCCAATGGAACAAAAGGAAAAAAAAAAAAGAAAGCCCTCATAGCAAACATGTAGAATCAAGCAAAGCAAATTCCCTCATTGGCCATGTCCAAAATTGCATCTTGTTCTACACATTGAGTCCATCATTTTTGGCAGGAGGTAGATAGTATGCTTCATCTTCAGTCCTATGGAGATGGGATCAGTCATTTCATTAACTTTTTGTTTACCATGTTATTCCTATTAAAAAAAAAAAGGGTTTTCCTGGTTCTGCTAACTTCTCTCTGCACTAGGAAATGCAGGTCTTCCCAGGGAGAATCTTGTTTGCAGGCCTCTTCTCTGACAGTTATGCAGTTTTCTCCTCTTTATCTCTGTTCCTGTCTATCTCTTTATTGGAGCTGATACAGAAACTGGGAGCTTTGGGACTTAATTGGCAAAAATGTTTTCCTACCAAACCTAGCCTTCCATGAGAGGGGCCTGATTGTCTTTTCAAATCAAAATGTCTTCTCTGAGAAGAGCATTTCAAGGAAATGAACAACAACAACAACAAAAAAAATACAAAGGACCCAACATGTTAGAAATGTAGTTGTTTGACATTTACTAGCTGTGTGACCCTGGGCAAGTCACTTAACCCCCATTGCCCCGCAAAAAAACAAAACAAAAAAGAAATGTAGTTGTTCCAAAGACAAGTAGGAAGAAGGAAACACATTTTGCCAAGGACTCCTGCATCTGTCATGTTTTTTTCTAGGAGCTTCTGGATGTTTAATGCCATGAACAATGGCTCATGGAATGAAGGAGGCTCTCTCCTTTTGTATACCTCAACATGTTATGTGAACTCAAGTCAGATGCTCTTGGAAGCCAATGGGGCAAGTACCTGGGGCCACTTTGGAATCAATTGCTCTGGATGCCCTAGTAAATAGTCTTGAGACTGTGGCTACCCTGGGAGACCTGCTCCAGTATGGAATGCCTCCAGGTGCTCTACTTAGGGGCTAAATTGGGCCAAGGTTCTCTCATTGAACTTTGGTGCAAAGAGGAAAATTGGCAGCGGAGAATGGGATGAAGAGGAGAGCTAGCTCCCTAGTCTCTGAGAAAATGTAGCTCAGAGAGTGGGGATGCAAGGTGCAGGAAGTGGGCCATCACATTTCTCCAATTGATGTGGCCCTCTCCTCCAATTAAGTGGCTCATCACCCCATTCATAACTGCCCATCCTGCTTGTCTCATTGTACACATCCACCCTCTGGGTCATGTTCTGCACCAGGCACAATGGATCACTCAGAGCTAGAGGGTTCAAACAAATAATTCACCTAATAAAAAAATATATATTCAAATACCCACTTGAGAAAAACAGTTCCCAGCACAGTAAAAAATAAGTTCTGGAGAATAGAAGCAGATAAAAGCCAGTGGCAAGAAGATAAAAAGCAGAGGTTCCCAGGGGTTCTGGGAGCTTTCTGCCAAAGTCCTAAAAATGGCTTTTATATTTTCTCATCCAAAAGGCCCACAAGTGGGTCCCCAGGTCAATCCATATGGGACCAAGTTAGTCCCAACTATCCCAGTCCCACCACTCCAGTCCCAGGAGTTTTGTAGCCCACAACCTCTACTTGCAGGCTAACCATAGAGCGTTTACCCACAGTGCTTGTGACCTTCCTTGATTTCTCAGGAAATCACCGGGGCACCAATGGTGTATGTGGGTGGTCTCTGCTTAGGTTATCTGGTACTCTGGCCACATGACTAGCTCATCATTTTTGCTTACAAATTTCTTAAATGACATGCTTTTGTTCTGGTTCTTATCTGAAATTCCTTGTGTGTAGTCTGCTCACCCACCCCCAGCTCTATGCCTCTCCATTGCCTTCTGGGGGTTGCTTATTTTTTTAGCCTTCAAGACTGCAGTGTTCTATGACTCACTGCGGTACCACGTGATTGGTGAAAGACTTGGATTAAAAAGATGGACCATGGGCTTGAGCCACAGTGGGAAGAAATACTAATGAGTCACATAGTCAAATGGGGTTAACTTGGTGATACAAGTGATTATAAGTTCCTCAAGGTAGGAGCTGTGCCTTCTACCTAAAGGTGTTATAACGCACTGAGAATATCTACTGGGAAAAGGTGGGATTAAACTAACTTTTCCCACCCCAACACTGTGCCCAATCATGAGATCCTAATGGAAAGGAACATAGTTCCAGAGCTGGGAGGGCTCTCACAGACCATCTAATCTAATAATCACATTTTGCAGATGAGAAAACTGAGCCCCAGAGAGCTCAGGGAATTTGCCTAAAGTTGTCTGGGTAGTAAGCAGCACAGGTTTCAGCCCCCTGTCTTTGCTGTCTCTCAGTCTACTGCAGCCAGATCTTTGTGATGAAAGTTTGAAAGAGAAAGAGAATGCAGAGGAAGTCTTACTCCACAAAGGTTTGCAGGTGGCTTTTTCTCAATGTTTATAAAGTTTTGTAAAGCACTTTATAGGCATTATCTCACCTGAATAGGTTCAGCAAGGTACCTATACCTGATCCAGAATCTCCCAAGAGTCATCAGCCTTTGCTTGAATACCTCTAGTGAAAGGGAACTCACTACCTTCCAAAGCAGTTTCTCAAAGTCCTGGAGAATAACTACCTGAGAGGCTAGCCAGTACTACAGGAATCTCAGTCAGTGAAAACAGCGGCTCTGCCAAGTCCAGATATCCAAATTAAGTTACAGTGAAGCAAGCCAATTCTCAATCAGATTGTGTGCAGAAGACAGATTTATTTAATTTGTCCAGCCAAGGGCAAAATTATTATGCTTGCTGGCATGGTTATTTTTTTATAAGTCCTCCCCTCCACGCTTCAAGTCCATCCCACCAGTCCAAACAGCATCTTTTCTCAATTTAGTATAGACTCCAAAACGAAAGTCATTTTAGAATGAAAAAATCACACCAAACCACGACTTATTTTTTTTTAATTTAATATAATTTTTCTCCCTGCATCATCTTCCCAGGAACTTGTCACAAGGCATAAAATAGCTGATTTTTTTCTCATGTCCTGAACTGCCACTTTTTAATCTGCAACCCAGAAACAACCAGCACAGTTCGGGACTCCAAAGCAAAGCTCCAGGGGTAGGGGGAGAGGAGTATGCAAATGGCTTCAAAATATTTTAAAGCAGGCATGACTTCAGCATTTCATATTGGCGGAAAGGGCTTTAATATGCAAGGCAGAATGCTGGATGCTTAGCGGATCCAAATGCAGTCTATAGATTTGAAGACTAAAGATCACATCACCGAGAGTCTGAAGAAGTGACAGTTTGCAATGTGCCAATGATTTATGCCAATGTCTGCTTGACGATAACGTTATAGACAGCACTGTCATTAAAGAAGTCCCTGCTGACTCCCGGCCGCATTATGGTGCACAGATTATAGGGAGGCCCGAGATCGAAACCTTCCTGCCTTTGTCGATTTCAACGACCAGGGTATTCTCACTGGAGTTAGTTATTGCCATGTGCCCAGAATCTTCCTCCCCAGCTCTGTAGTGCTGCTCTGTAGGCTTGGTAAGCACAGCCAACCCAAAGAAGGCTGCTGAGGGTTGAAGGGGAAAATTTGTCCAGTTCTGTCAAGGAAGGTCTGAGAGTGGGAAGGGAATTTCTTAGCAACCTCACATTCATAAATGGGGAGGGGAGTTCCTTCTCAGCTTTCTCCATTGTCTCCTACAAACTGGTCTTGCCGTGGGACAAAGACACAGCCCTTACAGTTTTCTAAAGAGCATCTTTGGAAGCAAAGCTCTGGAGGAAACTGTCCAGAATTATTATGGATTGACCTTCAGCAGTATGTGTGATAGTCCAATGTCGTGGGGGACCTCAGTCATTTCTGAAGTGATTGCTAAAACAACCAACTCCAGCAGAATTGTTCTCTTAAGTAATTAGCTTCATGTGATTTATGTTTAAATGCACCCCCTCAAACATGCAAATACTCATTGGTGTTAAGTGGATGAAGGGGATTTTTAAACACTTGGACAGTGCTGACAGAATGCTCTATTGTTCAAAAATTCTGTTCCAAGAGACTGAGTCTATTTCATTATCAATTTAGAGGGGAAAAAAGACCATGGATATTACAGGCTGAACATCATTTGTAGAAAGCCATTTCCTAAAAATATTCTGAGTTTTGTTTTAGCTTAACCTCTGGGTACTCAGAGATGAAAGAAATGAGCCTGTGTTATTGAAAGGATTACAGCAGTTGCCCATTTTTTCCTGAAAAAAATCAGACAATCCCAGAGAAATTTCTGAAGTGCTGATCAGTTAGAAAGAACTCCTGACTTTAGCTCTCTTTGCACTGGTGTCTATCAGGAAAATATGGTTTTTCAAATGCATGATGGGAAGAGGTCAACCAAATGATGGCAACTCTACCCTTCGGAGTTTGTAGAATTCTATGTGGTGTGATTCTTTGCCCAAAACATTATTAAATGTGGACTTGTGCCAACCTGGGGACATGTGATGCTTTGGCTCTGTAAATCATTCTAACCAAAAAGTCTGGTCTGTAATATATATTGAATACTGAAATTTGTCAAAAAAAACAAAACAAAACAAAACAAAACAAAAAATAAGAGCTGTGTTATATACTTTGTGGGGAAAGAAACTGTCGTCATCATCACCACCACCACCTCACATTTGCAAAGTGTCACACAATGGAAAGAGCACTGGAATGAGAGCCAAAGGACTTGGGTTCAAATTCCAGTTCTGCCTCTTATTGCCTCTGTGTCATTGTATAACTCCCTTAGCCTCCCTGAGCCCCTGTCTCTTCAACTGTCAAATGTGAGTGTTAGACTAGATGACTTTGAGAGTCCCTTCCATCACTAAATATAGGATTCTATTCTCTTTTAATGTTTGCAAAACTCACTATGTACACTGCCTCATTTGAGCTTTATAACAGCCTTGTTAGGTAGGTATTACAAGTATTATTTTCAATTTTATTTAACAGATAAGGAAACCAGGGCTGAGAGAGATTAAGCGATTTGTCTGGAGCATTTTTGGCCAGGAAGTATCACTTAGGATTCCTGGAGGTTTCCTGCCTGACTCTAAGCCCAGTGCTTTGCTTAATAGACCCTAGCTTCTTAAATTGTGGGTCAAGTAAGAATGTGAGGGTCATGAAAAATTTGGCAACAGTAAAAAGTTATATATACCTATTTTATATACCTATATACCCAGGGTCACATAAAAATTTCTCAGGTGAAAAGGGGTCACAAGTGGAAAAAATTTAAGAAGCCTTGTAATAGATCGACTCTCCTGATCCAAGTGTAGCCAGCTATTGGCTCTGTGCAGGTGTATGATCTCCTGAATAAACATACCAGGTTACACTTCTCAGTGTTACTGGTTCATCTCCTTATTAAGCATTTCTCCAGGTTCAAAGGTAGCTTGATATATGGATAATCAGAAATTACTAAAATTGCAGAAACTCTTTCTCTCTAAGCAGTTCTCATCCTAAGCAATGGAAAATTTCCTCTCCTGTTTGGGTTAGCTTTTCCTCTGAGAAGCTCAAATCATGCACTTAGTGGTTTGACTAAAATAATTGTAAATGACCCGTGTAACATAATAGCAATTTCAAACAGCATAAAGCATTTTTAAAAGCATTAAAATAAATTCAGCAGACCTAGATATGAATGGAAAGCACTGAGGTTCCATTTCTTTTCATCCCTACCTTTTAGAGAAGGAATGAGAAGTAAAGAGAACTTTCCCAGACTGGCTTCTTGGAAACAGAGGTGGGAAGGTAGTAAGTGAAAATCAATCATCTCACCAGCCATGACCTACACTGATCCTTCTACTAGTGTCTACTCTTTCCTATTCCTGACTTTATGCATTCTCTGCCCTGCTATAAATTCTCAATTCTGCATGTTTTCCTCTGCTTTCTTTTATAGGGAGAGCCCCTAGTTCTCTACCCCCTGCTTCCTCAACAGGAAAAACCCCACCAGTTTGGCTCACAGTGTTGCTCTTCTATCTGGGCATTAGCACTTCTCAGTGGAGGTTTCCTGAGGTCAAAAGCCAGAGAAACTTTGGGAACATTGGTAATACCTGCCCACCAGCATTTCTACCCCAAAAGTTGAGAACAAGGTGTCTGGAGGAGGGCTTACAAAAGATCATCTTAAAACTGAAGTCATTCACCAAGTTGGGTTTGAAAAGCAAGCTGCCAAGAGAATCTGAATACATGAAGTCCTAGGAATACAAAGCCCATGGATTATGTTTAAATGATTTCTACAGGTCCTTTTCCAGTTACCCTTTTCTGCATTATCTTCTCCTATTAGAATGTAGTTCCTTGAAGGCATTGGACTGTCTTGCTTGCTTGTATTTATATACCCAGAGCTTAGCACGGTGCCTGACACACAGTAATTGCTTCATAACATCCAACAAAATCTGGATCAGCTAATTTCATTATCCAGAAAAGCGTAGAAGCTTCAGTCAAGCAAATTTAGCTTTGGTATAACAACAACTTCCTAACAATGAGAGCTGTCTATAATGGAGAAGGGGCAGACAAAGAAGGTGACGTTTCCCGTCCCTGGGGGTCTTCTAGCCAATGCTGGATGACTCCTTGTTGGGTGTGTTGCTCAGATAGAGATTGTTACCTCATGATTCCTAATGACCCTCCCAACTCAGAAATCATGTGAATGTTATTCAAGTTATGGATGAAATTTCCCAATTATTTATTTAGGTTTATGCCTTTTTAAAATATGTCAGACTCATTTCCCAATATACCATCTCCCTACCTTGAATTCTCCCTGGGTAAAAGGAAAAGCTGAGCAAAGTAATAATAACTGGCAGTCATCTAGCACTTTCAGGCTTGTAAAGTACTTTATAGGAATTATATTCTGTCCTTCTATTGGGGAATTCAGCATGTGCACAGATGAATAAATACAGGCTCTATCAAGGAGTCAGAAAGAGGAAACACAGGGTTCAAGATCAGCACAAAGTGTTCGCACTAAAAAGAATATGCAAAGCAGTAGTATTAGTCTCCTCATATTATATTCCATGGAGTTCAGCCAAGAAGAGTCCTTGGGCAACTCACTGTCCTGTTATTGTTCTTTTATGTTTAATGTTGGCAAACTCTTGGGCAGAATAAAATAGAATGATTTTTTTAATGAATAGAAGTGTGAGGAGGCAGCTAGGTGGTGCAGTGGATAAAGCACCAGCCTGGGATTCAGGAGGACCTGAGTTCAAATCTGGCCTCTGACACTTACTAGTTGTGTGACCCTGGGCAAGTCACTTAACCTTCATTGCCCTGCAAACAAGAAAGAAAGAAGTGTGAGTTAAATAGAATTGTAGAAAAATGTCTTCATTATCTGACTCTCAACCCACCCCTCTTCCCAAAGACAAAATCTAGCAAATGACTAGAAGTGTGAGAGTGCATGCTCATCTTCTGAAGGCTCTCTGGAAGTATCTTCAAGAAAAACTCCAGGAGCAGCAGACAGGGTGATGATGGGGATGATCAGTACTTCAGCCTGTCCCCATCTGGTTTTGATTTATTCCACCAGGTCTCTATATTTAGAGAATTTGCCATTTCACATGGCTTAGAGGTTATCTATTTAAAACATTGTTCTTGGGTTTTTCTGGGTCAGTGTATATGCAGGCAATTGTAAACAACAGTTTTGTCGACACAGATGTTCTGTTTCAGTATTTGAATCCAAATCTTCCAACTCCAAAGCCGACTTTCTACCTATTATATCACTCTGCCTTTCACATACATACAGGTATGTGCGTATGTATGCATGTGTGCATGTTTTCATGTATGTGTGTGGAGGGGTACTCTCTCCACCAATGCAAATAAGTGACTCATTTGTAACTTAATGTCTTAAGAGGCTTGCCTAGGAACAGAGAGGATAAATCACTCATCCATGGTCACCTGACTTTTATGTACCAGAGGTTAAAGTTGAACCCAGCACTTTCTGACCCCAGAAATGTATTATATGTACTACCCAGCTCTCCCTTTGGTAAGAAGTTCCCCCTCTCACTCTCTTCTTAACTAAAATTGCTCTCTCCCTCAACCAGATGATCTTTGAACTGCCAAATCCAATGGCATCTTCTCAGTCCTCATTCTTTTCAACCTTTCTTCAGCCTTTTATGTGTTTAATCACCATCCTTATCACCATCGTTAATAGATAGCAACCTAGCATGTGCCAGGCACTGTGCTAAGTGATTTCTAAATATCATCTCATTTGATCCTCACGGCAACCCTGGGAGGTAGGTGCTACTATGATCCCCATGATCACATTATCATCACCCCCTCTTCTCTCCGGCTTCTCCTACTGATCCTTCTCAGTCTCCTGAGATCCTCCTGGATTCCCATCCAGGTCATAGTCTCTCCTCTAACCATCAGTGTCCCATAGGGCTGTCCTGAACTGTATTTTCTACTCTACATCTCTTCACTTGAGGATCTCATCAGATTTCATGGAGTTAACTACCATCTCTCTTTTGATGATTCCCAAACTGACCTATTCTGCCCCCACCTCTCTGCTGACCTCTGACCTCCCCTTTCCAACTGCCTTTCAGACATCTCACACTGGATGTTCAGTAGACATCTTAAACTCAACGTGTCTAAAACTGGAACCATTCTCTTTCCCCTAAACCTACACTCCTTCAAACTTCCCTGTTACCTTCAAGGGTACCACCAGCCTCCCAGTCCCCCCACACTAACAAACCTGGCTGTCATCCTTAGCTCTTCCCTGCCCCCATTTTCCAGCCTGTTGATTTCACCTTTGCAATATCTCTCAAGTATAGGTCCTTCTGTCCTCTGATACTGCCCCACCCTGATGCCTTCTGGTGGGCCTGCTTGCCTCAAGTCTCTTCCCACTCCTCTCCATCCTCCATTTGGCCACCCAAGTGATTTTCCTAAAGGACAGGTCCAACCTTGTCATTGCCTCCCCCTGCCCCAATCAATAAACTTCAGTGTCTCCCTATCATATCTGAGCTCGAATACAATATCCTCTCTTTAGCACTCAGAGTCCTCCACAATATAGCACACACCCTCACACAGACCCCTTCCCCCCTTCTTCCCCCATATCCCTCCACCTACTCCTTGATCCAGTAGTGCGGGCCTCCTGGCTGCTCCTCAAATAAGACATCTCTCAGCTCTGGAAAGCCACTCTGCTGTCCACCCATACCTGGGGTGCTATCCCTCCTCATCTCTGCCCACTGGTTTCCCTGGTTTTCTTTAAGTCCTAAATAAAAGCCCACCTTTTGCAGGAAGCCCTCCCCAACCCCTCTTCATCCTAGTGCTTTCCTCTATCCTGTAGAGAGCTTGTTTGGACATAGCTGCTTGTTGTCTCCCCCATGAAACTGTGAACTTCCTCGGGGAGGGACTGCCTTTTGCCTCTATTTGTATCTCCAGCACTCAGCCCTATTCGTGACACATAGCAGACACTTAAATGTTGATTAAGTAATTGAATTATACCATCCATCCGACCAGATCTTTGTTCTTTCTGCTGCTAGCTTAACATTTCCCCAGCCCCCAAATAGAACTCTATCCTTGGGACTTGGACAACCAGTAATTCATGATGGCTTGGGTGTTTTGGTAACTTCCCAAAAGGAAGTTCAAGGCTGTAAGTTAATCTTTGCAAGACTAAAGGCTTAAAAGCATCTGAAAAGACCATTGAAGGTCAGAATTTGCATATTGATCCAACAGTGCGTTTATTCTCTAACAAACACGTAATTAACTTTGCTTTTATTGAATTTTGGTTCACGGCCCATTTTATTTGTCATACTTTCGCTGGTAATTCCACTGAAGTGTGGGGGACAGATGTTAGCTAAGAAGAAGGCAGGCCTGCTAATCTATTTGGATAGGGGAGATTTAAGAGACACCAAACATCAATGCAGTTGTCTGCTCTTTGATCAGCAGCTGCATTCCAGTCTGATAATATCTCTCTGGCCATGAGAAGTCTCACAAAGATCAACTCTGGCCAGGAAGTTATGATACATTGTAGAGAGGCAAACAACATCCCAAACAGCTCTTGGATCATGGTAAGCCTGAGCTGAAAAACCCTCTGATGGCACATCATGTAAATTCTGTCCCTAATAGGATCACAGACTCAGAAGTGGAAGGACACCTAGCCATCATCTGTTGTAACCTTTTCATATTGCTTTATATTTATTCTGCATCCATACATGTTTTGTCCTTTTCCATTGGCACATAAGCTACTTGATTTGAGGGACTGTTTTCATTCTTTGATTGTGTCCCTCAGAGTCCAAGACAGTACTTGGTATTTGGGTGTCACCTAACAAAGGCTTTTTGGATTTATGTGGTTTGGAGATTCATTCCCTGAATGTCTCCTGCCTCTCTGCATTCATGCAAGTGATCATCATCCCCCTACTCCCCGCCTTCTTCCATTGAATCAAAGAGGACCCAGTTAATGAAGCAGTCCCCAAAATTTTAGCTGAGAAACATTTAATAAAGAGTGAAGCAGGTGTGGTGTGGGCAGCTTCCAGAAGTGTGTCCAGGAACACATCCATCTGCCCTATCCTCTGCTCAGGTAACATCAGACAATTGTGCTCAGAAGCACCTTGGAGAGTACCCATTTTTTTAGTTCTAGAAGTGACCCTAAGGATGCAAGGCAACCAGAGTCACCAAAGGATCATAGGTTTTAGAGCTGAAAGATCCAATCTCCTCATTTTACAGATGAGAAGCCTTAGACCCAGAGAAGTGGCTAGTAAGTATGTGAGGGGATTCAAATCTAGTGTTTTGGGTTTCAAGTCTAGTTCCTGTCCTCTTTCAAGAGTGTGCTAGATGAAGGGAAAAGGACCCACGTGTATAAAAATATTTATAGCTGCTCTTTTTGTGGTGGCAAGGAATTGGAAATTGAGGGGATACCCATCAATTGGGGAATGACTGAACAAGTTGTATATGAATATAATGGAATACTATTGTGCTATAAGAAACAATGAGCAGGTGGATTTCAGAGAAACCTGGAAGGACTTACATGAACTGATGCTGAGTGAGATGAGCAGAACCAGGAGAACATTGTACACAGTATCAACAACATTGTGTGTTGATCAACTGTGATAGACTTGACTCTTCTCAGCAATACAATGGTCCAAGAGAGTTCCAAAGGACTCATGATGGAAAATGCTCTCCAAATGCAGAAAAAACAACAACTGTGGAATCTAGATGCAGATTGAACCATACTATTTCTATCTTTTTTGTTTTTCTTTTTTGAGGTTTTCCCTTTTTGCTCTGATTCTTCTTTCAAAGCATAACTAATTCAGAAATATGTTTAATGTGATTGTGATACATATACAAATATATAAATACATATATAAATATACATATATAAATATGTTTAATGTGATACATATATAAGATTTCTTACTGTCTTGGGGAGGGGGTGAGGGAGGGAGAAAAATTTGAAACTAGAAATCTTATAAAAACAAATGTTGAAAACTATCTCTACATGTAAGTGGAAAATAATAAAATACTTTAATGAAAAAAATAAATTTAAAAAACAGTAAAAAAAAAAAGAGTGTGCTAGATGAGGCTCATTTGGAGGAAATGGAGGTGCTTACCCTGGGAAAGATCAGTGGGGTACACAACCACTGCCATGAAGTATTTGATTTTCTCACTAAAGAGGAATTAGACTGCTTGGCCCTGGAGGGGGGCAGATCCAGTTCCAAATACACAAGTTTAGTCTTTTTTTGTGTGTATGTGAGGCAATGGGGGTTAAGTGACTTGCCCAGGGTCACACAGCTAGTAAGTCTTAAGTGTCTGAGGCCAGATTTGAACTCAGGTCCCCCTGACTCCAGGGCCAGTGCTCTATATACTGCGCCACCTAGCTGCCCCAAGTTTAGTCTTAAATAGGAAAATCTTCTTAGCGAGTAAAACTGTCCATAAGTGGGGTGTGCTCCTAGGGGGTAGTAGATTCCTCTTATAAAAGTCTTCAAGCAACGTCTGACCCAGGGGCCAATAGGATAATATGTGTAAAATTTGTTGTAAACCATAAAGTGCTGGACAATTATTGCAGTTACTATTTACTCTGATCAGCTTACACACATCTTCTGCTTCTCTGAATCCCTCAATTTCATCATTTAAGAGCACACTAACATTCGATTGTATTCATAGACCATAAGTTGTTCAGCCAACAGACACCAACTTTTACTTTTTTTTTTTTTAGCATACACAAAAAGTGCTGCTGTGAAACATTCTGATAAATAGAGCCATTATTTCTCGTCTTTGACCTTGGAGCCTCTGCCCGGCAGTGGAACTGCTGGGTTAAAGGGTATGAACAGTTTATTCAATTCCAAATTGTTTTCCAGAACACTTGGACCAATTCACAGCATTGCTGGTGTCTTTTAGGAGCAATTCAGAGTTTGCAAATCAACTCAATGCTAAGGTGTCAGGGTCCCATGACTTGGAGCACACACAGAAATCAGAAAATATGTCAGGGACATATTTGAGAGAAAACATGCAATGCGCCACCCCCCTGGCCATCCTTCTAGCCAATTGTATCCCTAAAAAAATTCTGTTAATGAACTGAGAACCTCTTGCAGTGTCCCAATTCTCCATTCAAAGCATTCCATTCCAATCCAATCCAGCAGGAATTTATTAACTGCCTACTGTGTATAAGACACTGCCTGGGCCAGAGAATGCAAAGACAAATGCCAAGGAATGCCTGCCCTTAGGATCTTACATACCCTGGGGAGAGAGAAAGAGATAAAGTGGAAATGGAAAGACTGATGGTGACTTCTCCAGACCATAAGCGCTGGAGGTGAGGAGGCATTGCATTCTGGGTGTACAGGGGATGATTGGAGGCATTCTTGATCCACTGGGGCAGTGCTCCTGGAGCTAAGCCTGGGCTCTCCGGGGTCCTGAGGATGGCTGCATGCTCTGTCTCAGCATTTAAGGATTTGCGTTTTGAATGACAATGCAGTCTCTAACAAGGTACCCCATCTAAGGTGGGGATTGACTCAGCCATGAGTGCTTGCCAACCAATTGCTCAATAAACATTAAGCACCTATTAAGTATCAGGCACTATCCTAAGCTCTGGGGATACAAAAAGAGGCAAAAGAGAGATCCTGTCCTCAAGGGGCTTACAGTCTAATGAGAGAGACAACAAGTGAAGAAACACATACCAAGCAAACTATAGACAGGATAAACGGGAAATAACTAACAGAGGGAAGGCACTGGGATTAAAAGGGGTTGGGGAAGACTTCCTGTAGAAGGTGGGAGTTTAGTTGCAACTTAAAGGAAGCCAGAGAGGTCAGTAGTCAGAGCAGAGGAGGAAGGAAGGAGGATCCAGGCATGGGGGTCGGCTAGAGAAAATACCCACAGTCAATAGATAGAGGGTCTTGTTCATGGAACAGCCAAGAAGCAGGTATCACTGGAGCGAAGGGTACACATGAGGGAATAAAATGTAAGAAGACTAAAAAGGTCTATTTTTAAAAGTATATTTGTGTATGTATGTATGTATGTGGATGTGTTATACACACATGCATGCAAACATACATATACATACTCATCTATATACATGTGTATATGTGTATGTGTGTGTACACATACACAAATTTATATACACATGTCTATGTCTATGTATATACATATACACAGATGTATATATACACACAAAACTTTAAGATTCTTGCTCTAGCTTCAGACATTTTCTCTGGCTTTCCCCCATGTCTACAATGCTTTCTCTCCTCATCTGTACCCACTGACTCCCCCTCTTCCTTCAAATCCCAGCTAAATGCCACCTTCTCCAGGAAGCCTTTCCCAAGCCCTCTGATAATTCCAGTGCCTTCTTCTGTTGGTTATTTCCTGTTTATCTTGTTAATAGTTTATTTTCACATTGTTGTCCTCATGTTATCTGCCCCATTAGATTGGGAGTTCCTTGATGTCAGGGACTGGCTTTTGCCTTTCTTTGCATCCTTAGCACTAAGCATAATGCCTACCTAGCACATAGTAGATATTTAATAAATGCTTGTTGACTGACTGACTGATCAACTCTGCCTACTCTCCCTTGGACTTTGAGGCAAAGAGGAAAGGATTTCTCTCTACCCAGTGTGATGGTAGCTTTGAGCACATGGCAGTGAGAACATGTACTTGACTAAGTGAGCCCAATTCTGTGCTCCAGTCTGCTTTATATATCTTTCCCTGAGCCCAGGTCATCCATCAACAATCCTGAGAAATGGACATTCCCAGCCTTGGCAGCTACCGTGTGAGTTCAAGAAGTTCCCTGGCTGATGCTGGCTGCTCAATGGGAGAGGCTTTGTGAAATGACATCACTTCTCAAAGAAGAAGCATCAGAAAATACTGCTAGGAGGATCCAATAGCCTCCAGGACCCATGCAATGCCCTGCCTTGCCTGGAGTTAGGCAGATAATGCAAGTCAGAGATGAAAGTGAACTCTCTCTCTGTTTAGCAGCTCCCAGAAGATTGTCTTTGCCTACTGGGAGAATATATGTGATGGATTGTGGTTAAATTATTCCTTCATGTTTTAAATGTAACAGTGATTGGGCAGCCCATTTGTAACATGAATTTATACTAGACATGAAAATGCCCCATCCCGGGTCTTTGGGAAGACTCTAATTCCACCTTCGTGAGTTATGGGTATGAGGATGGCAGTGTCTGGGCACTTACTCCTTTGAACTCCTAGCTTCAAGAGGAGCATAGGACTGGAGTTATTGCACTGCTTAGAAGAGCCAAGTCTATCACAGTGGATCATCATAGAGTGTTAGACTTGCCATGAATTGAATTATTTTAACTCCTTATAGCAAGTCCAACACTCTATATTTTTTAAAAGTCATAGAATAGGGGTAGCTAGATGGCATAGTCGATAGAACACTGGCCCTGGATTCAGGAGGACCTGAGTTCAAATCCGACCTCAGGCACTTAACACTTACTAGCTGTGTGACCCTGGGCAAGTCACTTAACCCCAATTGCCTCACAAAAAAATCATAGAATAATCAATTTGGAGGAGCAACGGAAAAATAGATGTGCTAAGGCATATTTCAGAAAAACCTGGAAAGACTTAAGTGGACTGATGCTGAGTGAAGCAAGCAGAACCAGGAGAACATTGTACACAGTAACAGCAACATTGTATGGTGATCAGCTGTGATAGACTTGGCTCTTCTCAGCAGTGCAATGATCTAAGACAATTCTAAAGAATTCATGATGGAAAATGTTCTCCACATCCAGGAAAAAGAAATGTGGATTCTGAATGTAGATTGAACCATACTGTTTCTACTTTTTTATGTTGTTTTTTTCTTTATCGAGTTTTTTCCCTTGTGTTCTATTCTTCTTTCACAACATGACTAACACAGGAATATGTTTGCTGTGATTGTACACACATAACCTATATCAGATTGCTTTTTGTCTGGGAGAGGGAGGAGGGAAGGGAGGGAGGGAGAAAAAATTTGGTACTAAAAATATTATGGAAACAAATGTTGAAAACTATGTTACATGTAACTGGAAAATAATAAAATACTTTTATGATTTAAAAAATAGATAGGCTAATATATTATTTGTGGACCTGTGCATTGGTCCAATCATCTGTAAAGCAATTTGGAATTATGCTTTTGAAATAGTAATGAAAATGAAATTATAAAAATGTCAATACTTAAAAAGCCTGCTGCTAGTCATATATCCCAATGAGGTCAAAAACAGAAAGATACCATACACACCAAAATATTCATAACAATATTTTATAGTAGCAAAGAACTAGGAATGGGATAAATTACCATCAATTGGGGAATGGCTAAACAAATTATGAATGTAAATGGAATATCACAGTATTGTAAGAAATGATGATACAAAGAACTCAGAGAAACATAGGAAAACACATTTGAATTGATGCGGAGTGAGTTAGGCAGAAACAAGAAAACAACATACATAAAGGCTGCTACCATGAAAATGGGGAAAAAGTGGAACTGATCAAACTTGGTTCTGTATGAGAATTGGAAAAATGTTCCCTTCCCTTCATTTCCAAGATGGAGGAGTACAAGAATGGACTCTTACTTATGCCATCAGACAGGGCTAATTTGTTGATTGATTTTGCTCTCCCTTCTCATTCCTTTTTAATTCTTTATCATAAGAGATGGTCCCCTGGGTAGGGGATGATGAGAGATGTTCAGAATTGAAGATGATATGAACACAAAAGATGTCCATTAAATTTTTAAAAGAATAAATAAAACTTTTCTAAAGTTCAGAAGACTTGAAAACAAGTAACCATTTGTTCTCTAGTAGAAATATTTGTGTCTGAGACTCAAAGGTGTAGTGAATATTTCCCCTAAAAGGCCATTTGCCACGATTTTCAAATGTTAAAAAAACAACAACAACAACTAACTACTGAAGAAAGCATTCTAGAAAAGTGCTAAAGGGTGACCCTGGAAGAACAATAGCTAAGGAGCAGTGTAGCCTTTTGACCTGGAAGTGTACTTTGAAGACCAGGTTGCCTACTGCCCAAGGGCTTCAATCGCTGCTAGGGAAGACCTAGTGAGAAGTCAGGAGCATCTCACAGGTCTCAGTGATGGTTATCACGAAGCTCAGCAGCTGGCTGTCCCATCAGTACACATTGCCCTCAGCAACCATCTCCAGATCAATACCAGCATCCATGACAGCCCGCCAGGCAGGCAAAGATTCCCTGCCCAGTCGGGTCATTTTCAGTTCACATGCTCCAAAGCTCCACCTAAGCAGCCCGTGTCATTGGACCATCACTCAAATTCAGCTGGGTCACTCTATAGAGGCAGATACAAGCTATCAGGTGACTGCCCACTGTTGACAGTTTAAATACACTCAGAAAGCCTAAAACATGTTGATTTTCTGTGAGCCACAATTGCATTTTTACTAGCAGAGGAGGTATCGTTAAAAGGTAAATGCATTTTGAAAGGCAGGCTATAAAAAGGCTTTCTGTCACAAACCATTTCTAGACTTGGCAGTGCTGCGAAGAAAAGGTAATATCATTGGGCATTCACCTGATCCAATTTGTCACCGCTAGAAAGGAGAAGGGGCTTTTGGTCAAGATTGGAGCCTAAATGGAGTTTGCAGTTGCTGCAATCTGATTCTGCAACTCATTTAACTGAGGCAGCCAGCAAGGGAACAGAGCAGCAGCCTGCCTGGGTCCTGGCCTCCCAGGAACATGTGGAGAGGCAATGCCCAGTAGCTCTCTATTCCGTTGGTCGTCATAAGCTCCTTCCTAAATGATCCTCTATTTGCACCATTAATCAGACCGCCCACCCCGTCCATCACAGGGCCTGTCACCATGACTGCCTTTCTCCCAAAGCAGGAGAGCTCAGGTAGAGCTAGGAAAGATTGGAGTGACCTTACCGGAAAATGCATCGATCTCCCCTTTCCAATGTTCCTGGACAGCAGGAGAGAATGGGGCCTGATTTAAACAGGTTTTCTTTTAGCTCCATAACTAATTTAGCAACTATTTGTCTTGCCTGTTTTTACTTTACTGGCCAGTGACTGAGAATTTAACTTGTTTCCAGGAATGCCTGGGATGCAAGAGATGGCCCTGTTTGTGACATATGACCGATTTATAGCTGTCGTGGGCCAAATCCTAACAGGCAAGACCCACGGCTGGCTTCATTATTTCAAGTGTATTAACTCACCGTATTTTTCTTCATGGCAGGGTTTTCATTAACAATTGCTTCAAATCGGAAGACAGGTCCATAGCTTCAGGGAGGGGAGTTGCAGTGTTCATCCTGAGGGGTTGTTGTAGCATGACTTCTGAGGTTCAGTGACTTATCCAAGGTCACACAGCTCAACAGTGTCTGCGTTAGGATATGAACTGAGGTCTTTGTGACTCCAGGTCCAGAACTCTATTCACTGCATCATTTAAAGAAGACTGAAGCATCTTCTAATACAAAAATGTAAAATACCAAGATCCTATCACATTTAGAGGGATAAACAGAGAGACTTCTCTGCAAAGTAGTCCCTTCCAACATTCAATGCCAGCCCCTTTGCCAAAGCACATCCTAACATTCACAGAGTAGTTGTTGGGGTTATTGACCTTCAGCAAGTTCCTTGCCCTTTTGTGGTTTCGCATCTTGCTCTATATCAAAACAAAATCAGTGCCACCCTGGCTTTAGAGAAAGGCAGCCTCATTTCCCAGACCACCAATCCCCCTGTGAACCTTACCTCCACCTTAAGAATTCCCCTCTTTGTATCTTTGATGTCTGACACATGGTAGGCACTTATTAGCTAGTCAATTAGGCAGTAAAGTAGATGATTGTTGGACATTACTTAGGCGGACATGAATTCAAATCTTGCCACATATGCTTACTATCTGTGTGACCTTGGTAATGTTTGCCTCGGTTTCCTGATGTGTAAAATAGGGACAATATAGTATCTACCTCACAGGGTTGTTGTGAGGATCTCAAGAGAAGATTTGCAAAGTTTTTCAAACTTTAAAGTGCTATATAAATGCTTTGTTGTTGTTTAGTCATTGGACAGTGACAAATGTTCTAAAGCTGAGGGTCCCTGGTGGTCCCAGGCTGTGAAGGCCATGACAGCAAATCTGGCTGTACAGATTGGTCAGAAAGGAGGTGGGTCCTTCCACAGGCCTACTGTCCAGCTGGTGCCAGACTCCCTTGAGCCAGCCCCGGGGAATGCAGAGAAGAAGCAGCAGAGCCCAGCACTTGGGGCTCCTAGGCCTCAGCTCACTATCACTGATCAAAGGAAGATTTCTATCAAGTAGCAGATAGGAGGGAAGCTTGGAACTAGAAAGTTAGCCCTTGGGGTTGTGGGACCAGAGATAACAGGAAATAGCAGTCTCCTGTCTCCCCCCAACAAGCCCTCCTGTTTCTCTGTCTGTGTCTGTCTGCTTCTGTCTCTTCCCCTTCTCTCTCTGTCTCTCTTTCCCCACTTCTTGCTCTCTTTCCCCCCTCTTCTCTCTTTCTCTCTCTGTCTCACTGTGTGTGTCTGTGTCTGTGTCTGTGTCTGTGTCTCTGTCTGTGTGTATGTCTCTCTCCGTTTCTCACTCTCCTAACTACAGATCTGGGGTTCTGACCACTGAGCTCCTATGTCTTCCTTCTTTCTACCCAAATGAACATAATATAAAATTGAAGCATATTGTAATTATTGGGACTTATTGCTTTGAGATGGATTCATTGACGTTTCTTGTCCCCAAAAAATTTGAGTGGGAGAAATAGTGGGGTATAATGGATCAAGAGCTGGCCTCAGAGTCAGGAAGACTTGGGTTCAAATTCTGTCTCTAACATATACTGGCTCTGTGACCCTGGGCAAGTCACCTGAGCCCCAGGCCACTCTCTAACAGCCTAAGCTGCAGAGCAAGTGATGATTCCCTTTCACAGGGGGGAGTTTTCCCATCATTCTAAATACCAGTGAAATCCCAGCTTAGGGGTGTGTGTGTGTGTGTGTGTGTTTAAGGGGAGTGGGGTGGCAAGCATTTTCTATTTCTTTTTCTCAAAAATGGAAAAGATGAACTGAAGTGAACTGTGAGCTGCTTTTACCTTCATGCAGTGTTCAATTGATTTTTTTTGGCAAGCATGAAGGTGCTGCCGGCACCTTGCTGTAGGGGTCAGAGCGAGCTGTCCCGGGCCTTTAGGACTGGTTCTAGAATTCTCTAAGAATGGCCTTCCCAGCCAGTGCCAGGCCCAGGAAACTCGTGTTTCCGGTTACACTAACAAAACAAATTTCTCCTGCAGGAAGTCTGCAAGACCTTGGATTCGGAAAGAAGAGTCCCATCTCCATTACTGTCCCTGGTGCTCTTCTCTCCTGGACAGGCCTCCCCCTGGGACACCAGCCCCAGCCTTCTATAGGCTCCACAGCCAAACCTACCCCAGCTCAGGGGAAGGGCTCCTGTGGGAGATGGGAGGCCGGGGACTGCTGAGGGATGATTTAATATTCAAGGCAACTCTCCAAAGCAGAGAAGGGAGCTTGGCCTGGCTCCATGAAGGAAGAATAGACTACGTGTGTAAACAAGTGTGCTGAAATATTAACGCATAAAATCACTTCAGTGTTGGCCGTGTTACCCAGTCCTCATAATGGAAGTGCCATCAAGTTGGGCTTTTGTTTTGTTTAGCATTAGAAAAACAGAATTCAGTACTAAATGGGAAGTGTGTTAAAGAAGAAAAGGGAGGGGATGGAAAAGAAAAGGGAGATGGATAGAAACAGCCAGCCAGGGGAGTACTGTTTCTGGCTTCCCAGAGAGCACAGACTGATGGGGCAAGGCAGAAGAAGGGGATACACACAGTCCCATCAAGAGTTCTAGCACCCCAGGGAAGGTAGCCCTCAGAGGAGGCAGTATGGGCCCTGGATATATGTTCAAATCCTGCCCCTGCCATTTTGTATCTGTGTGACCCTGAGAAAGTCACTTCTTTTAGGACCTGAGTTTTCTCATCTGTCAAATCAGGGGGGTGGATTAGGCGAGATCCAAAGTCCCTTCTAACTAGAAATCTAAGATCAGGAAGATTTGAGTTCAACTCTGACCTCAGACACTAGCTGTGTGACCTTGATCAAGTCACTCAATCCCTGTTTGCCTCAGTTTCCTCATCTGTAAAAATGGCAATAACAGTAGCACCTACCTCCCAGAGCTGTTGTGAGGATCGGCTATAATAGTAATAATTGTAAAGCAAGCGCTACACAAATGTTAGCTGTGACGATGACAATGCCTTGTTCTCGGGATCAGCCCAACTCCATCCAAATGTAGGAGGAGATTAGACTGTGTTCCTTCAGCTAAAAAAGAGAGGGGTTTCTTTGACAAGTCAAGGCTTCCTTGTTCCTTGACCAAAGTACTAAGAAGCTGTCTCTTTGCAAAGATGGGAACACAACCTTTCCTCAGTGATATGAACATAGTCCCTGTGCATTGAAGGCAGAGAAGAAGGGGGAAGCATAAGAGAAGAGAAAAACTGTGACTCATGGGAAAAAGGCACTAACTGAAAAAGCCAATAGTCCCTGGGACCCAGACCCAGTGAAACCTCCCTCCCTCTTGCCACCAGAAAGGTGGGAGACAAGGAGGTAGAATGCTGCATTTATATTATGAGCTTTCTTCCCTTCTTGTTGCTGCTGCTGCTGCCACTGCTGTTAGGGGTGAGGAAATGACTATAATATTAAAACATAGAAAAAAATGTTTAGCACCCCCCCCCTGCCCCCCGGGCTGTTCTGTCTTCTTCTCCAGCTGACTAATCTTCCATCAAACAGGTCAAAGTGAAAACAGCCACCAGTCAGGAACCTTTTAGTGCCCTGTTTCCTGGAGCCAATACCCTCTGGGCAAAATGTACAGGTTTGACAAGCCAAATGTATGTAAGGAACTAAATATAAGACCGCAGTTATTCCTTTCAAGGTATTTTCTTAATTTTGCATGATAAATAAGCCTCAACTATAAACTCTGATCATTTTCCAAATGGCTGCTTTCACTGGCTCTGCACTACTGGACTTCTCATTGGTGTAAACTGCTAAATATTTGTAAATTGCCTCCTTTAGCATATCAGAAAACCTTGAGCCATTTGTTCTAAATGACTACTTTTGGGGGAAGGGAGAATGAGCTTTGTAAAAAATCTCAGAAGTCCCTAACGCATTAAGACTGGGGTAGAGAAACCCCACCACCTCCTGTTTGCTTTTTCAAAACTTTTCAATCATTAAAATATGATTGGAGAGGAATGGGAACCCAAAGAAAGAGAAATGTGGGCCCCCCTCCATATCAATGACCCGGGGCTTTTGCATTCCTACAGGCAGAGTTCATGAACTCTTGCTCACCATGTTAACAATCCACCAGCTTTCTAAAGGAGCAGCAGGGGTCTGTTGGCATTAGAAGGCTCCCCCATAAACATCAATAACAAGGATTTGACACACAGAGGGGTTTTCCACTGGGCCTGAGCAGCCTTGACTGGGGGCATCTTCTAGCTGACTGTAGTCCCAGTCAACCACTCCAGCCAGCCTGCCCTGAAATTCATCGTTTCGAAGCTTGGCTTTTGATTTTCGCCTATATGTCAAAATTTCCTGGGCATCCCTCCCATGATGTTTCAGATTCCTGTGCCCAAGGGCACCACTAAAAAGAGAAGCCGGGAATATCGTCCATGCCAATTTGATTTTGATTTGCAGGCTGTGGGTGAATGAAACCCCAAACATGGCCCTGGGAGGCAGGGCTGGGTTCCTAATCCACAAAGGAAGCCCGAGGGACAGACGTTGGTCTGATCCATCTGAGTCTACCAGGCCCATGGCAGGCCACAGCTCAAACAGAGATCCAAAGGAACAAAGGAAAGAACGGGGATGATAGGAACGCCTGAATGGAGCCAGGTGTGGGCTGACCACTCATTCAGAAACCCCTTCTGGATTGGAAGACAAAAATGGATGGATTTCTTGGCCAGAGTTTTTCCATCGGCCCTGCCCTCTCTGCCCTGCCTTGTCCAGGAAAGCAGAGCCAAGGGACCATGAGACTGGGCCTCGAAGCAAAGTGATGCCGAGCAGGATGATTTTCTAATTTTCAGGAACGGGGAGATTGCAATCCTCACCTCGTTTCTCTTTTGTTAGTGGAGGTCTGCTCGGTGCAAGGGATTACATTTCCCTTTGCAGCTCATCTGCAGCAAGCAGAGCACCCCTCTGGAAATGGTTTTGTATAATCGTGCACGTACTTTGCATTTATTTATCCATGAACACATTGTGTGCTCCCTGCCCTTTGCCTGGTAGAATATGAGTGCCCTCGGGCCAGGGACTCTTCTTTTTGTTGCTTTAGTTTTCCTGTCCTCACTGCCTTGAACATAGTAAGCCCTTAATAGATGTTGGTTAAATGCATGCAGAGGACCAGTGGGGGAGGGGGTGGGCGCATGCCCTTAATCCAGCAACCAGAGGGTTTGGGGCGGGAATGTCTCTTGAGTTCAGGAGTCCCAAATGGCGATGGCCCATGGCAATCCAAGGTCTGCTGGAAGCTTGGTATCAGTATGGTGAGCCCCCCAAAGCATCGGGCTTCCGGGATACCTAAGGTCACAGGTGGAGGAGGTCAGAGCTCCCAGTAGCAGCATAAGGCTTGTGAATAGCTCCTGAATACCAGCCTGGGTCCTGAGGAAAGCCAGTCTTACAGGAACTGGGTGGATGGATGGATGGATGGATGGATGACTATTTGGAGAGATACTGTGGTCTAGTAGATAGAGAACTTGATCTAGGAGTCCAGAAGACCTCTAAACTCCCTGGGGGTAGGGTCTGCTTCAGACAGATAGCTGAATGCCCAGAGAAGCTGTCTGGTATAGTGGGAGAGAGCTGGTCTCTGTGACTTCAGGTCCTGCTTCTGGCACATCCTGGAAGTGTGACCCTAGGTATGCCACTTAACGTCTTAGTGCCCTTAGCAACTCACTAAGACACTAGGCTGTAGAGGAAGTGGCCATCTGGCCTCCTTCTCCCCTCCTTCTCCCACAGCTCCCTACACCAGTGAAATCATAGGTTCAACCTCTATCCCTAAATGTTTATCAAATTTCACAAACGTTAACTGGCTTGTGAGAGGCAGGCTGGTATGATGAATAGAACTTAGATCTTGGGGCATCTAGGTGGCGCAGTGGATAGAGCACCAGTCCTGGATTCAGGAGGACCTGAGTTCAGATCCGGCCTCAGACACTTGACACTTACTAGCTGTGTGACCCTGGGCAAGTCAACCCCAATTGCCTCACAAAAAAAGAACTTAGGTCTTGTAGTCAGGAAGAACCGGGTTCAAATTCTACCTTTGACATTACCAGCTGTGTAACTTTGGGCAAACCACTTAAGCTTTCTGGGCCTCAGTTTCCTTATTTGTGAAATGAAGGAATTGTACTCAATGATCTCTGGGGTGCCTTCCAGCTCAAGATACAGTGCTTAGTGCAGTGACTAGAATATAGTAGGTGCTTAATAAATGCCTGTTAAGTTGACTTAGACTAGTCAGAGTAGGTGAGCTCCATCCTGGTGGTTGGACACCCTAAATGCAGGTCTATGGAGTCTTGCCTTGTGAGTCTTTGTTGTAGTTCCAGCTCCAGCATTTTATTTCCAGATGTTTCTAATGCCCAGATCTGTTTTCCTTTTGGCTCATCATCATTTCAGGCCATATAGCTCACTAAACAAAGACGTATTGTGAACGCTTCTGGCTGCTGTTGTTAACTATCCTCAATTAGGCTAAAGTAGAAAACCTATTTGGGGACCTTCCAGATAAAGCAAATCCAATGAGACCAACTCTAGCATTTTCACAGCAATATCATTTCTTGTTCCCATGTCCCCCACCCAATGCCATGAGGAGGAACAGAGTCATGGGGGTCCAGATGATTCTCACACAGGAGTTCATTAAACAGCCTCTTTCGCAGATTATCACATGCACAAATCCTGCCGTTTGGGGAAATCCTTATGGGACTTGAGATTCATGGACATACCTACTTCTATCCAGAGAAATTCAATTTTATTCTCCATACCCCCCCCCAAAAAAAATGAATATGTGGAGGGTAACCTTAAGGGAAAATACAGAAATACTTTCCTTCCATCAGCGATTTCTTTCTCATTATCCCCTTTTCTTTCATTTTACTACAGTGAGACACCATAGATTTAACCAAACTCTTGTCTGGCTAACCTTCTCCCATATTTTTTCCTCTTCTTTCTTCTTTTCCTCAAGGGAAAAAGGACAATATCTGATTTGTTTTCTCTTTACTAAAATTTAAAGCTTTAACTCACTCATCCAATTCACTTACCCACTCAATATTTTGTGAATATTTGAGAAATGTGTATATGTATATGTGTACATATACATGTAGCTGCATGTACATAACTTTTTTAATCCATTGTGTTGGCATGCTTTGCATACATGGTCAAACCAAATGGTTTTAATGTGGGGAACAAGAAGATATTATATATAGATGAAGACATATGCATACAAAATAAATATAGAGTATTTGTTAAATGCATGTATATGCCTTTAACACAAATAAATACACACAAATCAATACAAAATAGTTCAATCCAAAAGGAGGGAGAGAAGGTACTAGCAGTTGGGGAATAAGGAAAGACTTCCAAAGATGGTGATACCTGAGCTAAAGAAGAATATTCAATGAGATTAGAATATAGATTGGGGGGGCAGCTAGGTGGAGCAGTGGATAGAGCACTGGCCCTGGATTCAGGAGGACCTGAGTTCAAATCTGGCCTCAGACATTTAACACTTACTAGCTGTGTGACCCTGGGCAAGTCACTTAACCCCAATTGCCCAGAAAAAAAAGAATATAGATTGGGACAAGATGATAAAGGGCTTTAAAATCACATTATAGGAGTTTCTGTTTGATCCTAGAGGCCATGGAGAGCCACTGACATTGATTAAGAAGGAGGCTGACATGGTCAGATCTGTACTTGGAAAGCCATTTTTGGTAGCAAGTTGAAGAATGGACAGGAGTAGGCAGAGACTTGAGGGAAGGAGACCACTTAGGAGACCATTGTAACAATCCAGGGAAGAGGACAGGAGTGCCTGGACTCTGGTGATGGCTGTGTGAATGGAGAGAAGGAGTTGACTGCCAGAGGTATTGTGGCTACAGAGGCAGCAAGAGATGGATGCTGATTGACTATGAGGGGATGAGAGAAAAGGAGGATGCCAGGATAATGCCAAGGTTATGAACCTAGGAGACTAGAAGGATGGTACTTCAAGAAATACAGGGGGGGCAGCTAGGTGGTGTAGCGGATAAAGCACTGGCCCTGGATTCAGGAGGACCTGAGTTCGAATCCAGCCTCAGACACTTGACACTTACTAGCTGTGTGACCCTAGGCAAGTCACTTAACCCTCATTGCCTTGCCAAAAAAAAAAAAGAAAAGAAAGAAAGAAAAGAAATACAGGGAAGTTTGGAAGAGGGGAAAGAAAGGAGAAATCCCCTTCCCAGGACTAACCCCCTCCCCAAGGGTTCTCCTCTACAAAGTATTTCTGGGCCTTTTGAATTTCCAAGAACTTAGCTATTCAATGCCCTGGAAATGGTGTTCTAATTTTTTCTCAACAGAGAAAGGTGTTCACATACCATGCAGGGAAGAGAGTCTAGAGTAGTGGGGTGTGTCCTGGGCCCAGTTTTAACTGGCAATCTGGTTGTTCATTTTTCAGTGTGAACATTGCTCACCTCAGAAAGATGCAGTCACCACAATCGCTATAAATCGGCCTTGATCGATTGTACTGTTGATCGTCTAGAATTAGGTGTTAACGATAATGCAGATTAAACTTAAAAGTGTGTGTACATACATTAAGTTTTCCAGACAACCAGGCAGTTAAAACACATTCTGGCACATTCCTATAATACTCTATCAACACTGCTTGAGCTCCTTAGAAGGGCAGTAGAAGGCTCAGGGAATTAAATAATTTCCCAGACAAGAGAGCTGGGGACTGTAGGAGCAGCAGCAGCAACAACAACAAGAAGAAGCATTTATGTAGCACTTTAGGTTTGCAAAGTGCTTTACATCCATTTCCCAGTTAAAGCCTCGAATGACTCCCTTGGTATAGAGACATATTTACAGTGGATTTAATCCATTATTAATATCTTGTTATCACATGGGCTAAATCCTATGGCCACATCCAGAGTTAGAGGATGAGGACCATACCCACACCCCCTTTCATAAACATTGCTTTCTGTAACACTCCATTCTAGACAGCTGAAAGCTCTCTAGAACTTTTTAATAAGCATGCTACATTCTCCCTGGGGCTGATCTTACAAAGTAAAACAAAAAAATTAAGCAATTGGGGTGTGATCCTTGGGCTAGGTAGCAAGCACCAAGGATGGGATTTGAACCCTGGTCCTCTCACTGGAGAGCCAGTGTTCTTGCCACTGTATGTAAAGCATTGTTGTGGGCACTAGGCATCAAAGGGATTGATGGTCTCATCTCTTCAGTGGTCCCAATGGAAATCCATCCAGGCGTGCCTGTCCTGTGCACCTTGTTGTCCTTGCTCCTCCATAAGGAATGTTCCACTTGAGAAGCTGGAGTTCTGGAGGCATGAGAACTGCTTATGGGTTAACCTTCACCTTTGCTACATGACTACTTTTTTCCTAGTCATTCATTTCGTTTTTTTTTTTAATGAGGCCATTGGGGTTAAGTGACTTGCCCAGGGTCACACAGCTAGTAAGTGTTAAGTGTCTGAGGCGGGATTTGAACTCAGGTACTCCTGACTCCAGGGCCGGTGCTCTATCCACTGTGCCACCTAACCACCTCAGTCATTCATTTCTTAAATTTCCTTTAAAACACTTCTGTTTTCAATGGGTTTTTAGCCTAGTCACAGACACTGGGTGGTTTTCTATTATCGTTGGGTGATCTCCAATTTCAGTTCTTCAGAGGCAGCAGTGCTAATACCATGACCCACAGCCACATCCCAAGAAGAAAACTCATGTTCAAAACACTGGGAAATCAGTGACAAAAATGAAACAGTCCTGTGGATAAAGCACCAGCCCTGGATTCAGGAGTATCTGAGTTCAAATCCGGCCTCAGACACTTGACACTTACCAGCTGTGTGACCCTGGGCAAGTCACTTAACCCCCATTGCCCCGCAAAAAAAAAAAAAAAAAAAAGAAACAGTCCTGCCCTCAGGGAGCTTTTATACTACTAATCTACAGTCAGTGTTCTCAGTGCTACCATGGAGCAGGGGGACTTAACAGGAAAGTCTGAGTAAATTCAGAAGGCAGCGAAATAAAGGATCCATCAGAAAGGTGCTCAGTTAATCATAAGCAAGGTTTCTTTTGCTTCTAACCTGGCTATTCGTTTATTATGAACTTAATAAAGACCAAATAAATAAGCACCTAGTATCCCTAGTAGAACAGAAGATTGGACATGAAACTGTGAATCTCTATTATGTATGGATTGTTTTTCTTTTAAAATAGATCACAAATTCAACATGGAACATCCAAAGCTCTCCTGCTTGTTTGTGATTCTCTTCTATACATGAAAAAGATGCTTCATTGCCCTTTTTTCTTTTTTCCTTCTTCATTCTACTCACTGCCCTCCCCCCGAAAAATGAAAGAAAACTAGAACCAAAATCCTTTGTAACAAGTATGCACGGTCAAGCAAGACAAATTCCCACACTGGCCATATCCAAAAAATAGATGCCTCGGTTTGCACCCCGAGCCTGTCACTTTTCTGTCAGGAAGCAGGGAGCTTGTTTCATTATTGGTCCTCTGGAATTTTGGTTGGTCATTGCATTGCTCAGAGTCATGAGATTTGTTTCCTTATGTGCAAAACGAGGGGGTCCAATTAGCTGGCCTCTCAGATCTCTTCAAGCTCTAAATCAGTGGAACCTTGGGCAAGTCACTTCCATTCCTTGGGCCTCAGTTCCCTCATCTGTAAAATGAGGGGGTGGGGCTGGATGGCGTCTAGAATCCTTCTAGCTCTACTGCGAAGGTCCGACGCATCACTATTTGTCCAATGGAAGACGTCAGAGGCATTCAGCTATTACTCGTGTGACATGGCTTGCTAACTCTCCATCTCTTCCATCTGAATCCAGAGAGGGGAAGAAATTAATTCTTCTGCTGGACAAATGAGCAATCGGTGAGTCCAACAAGCCCGGACGCCCATTGCGGTCGGCACTGAGGAATCGGCCAAAGCCAGAATATGCTCAGAGACAAAGTGGTTGGTCAGAATGCCATATTCACGGAGGACCTGAGCCAAGGGCGTGATGGCACTTTGATCCATCACCAAGAGTGCCAAACCTTAAAAGCATCTGGTTCTTTTCTTTTTTAAATGGTTCACCCTCAGGAATTCCCAAAGAAATTGGCCATCAGTCACTGCCAAGAGGGACTGAGAATGGAGGCTGTGTGTGCCCTGCTTCACTCCTCTGCTGCCAGTGGGGTCACTGCCAGAGGTTGTTTCCATAGAGGAATGGCGGGGGCGGAGAAACCAAGGAACCCCTTGCCATCATTCTCTCCTATCCTAGAGCAAGGGGAGATTCTCCCCATGGGTCCATAATGGCTGTAAATCAAGATGAAAACTAAAGAGAGACGTGGAAGACTTGTATGAACTGATTTAGAGTGAACACCAGAAGGACAATATCCATAATGTAAGCAGCTAGGTGGTGTAATGGTTAGAGCTCCGAGTCTGGAGTCAGGAAGACTCCTCTTCCTGAGTTCAAATCCAGCCTTAGACATTCATTAGCTGTATGACCCTGAACAAGTCACCTAACCTGGTTTGCCTCGGTTTCCTCGTCTGTCAAATGAGCTGGAGAAGGAAACGGCAAACCACTCCAGGATCTTTGCCAAGGAAACCCTAAATGGGGTCACAAAGAATCAAATGTGGCTGAAAATGACTGGATGACTACAAAACCTCTAACTGAGGAGCCGATGCTTTCCCCTCATTGCTAAGCAGCTTCTAATTACGACATCTATAAATCTTGTTTATTAAAACAAGGAGGCCTAAAATAATACCACAACGCTAACAATCACCTTTAAAGACCTTCCCAAACACTTCGCATAGTCATATTTGAATAGGGGGTTGGAGCTTGACTTCCTTGGGAATTCTGTGTCTTAATCAGAACTATGGCAGGAGTCCAGCACTTAGCCCAGTGCCTGGCACACAGTAGGTGCTTAATACACGTTTATTGACTATCTTATTGCCTGGGGTTACAGGTCAAGCCAGAACACAGACATGCCACATAAGCAGTAAAATGTTCGCCTGTTCCTATTGTAGATGGGACCAAGGACTTCAAACTGACCTGTTCGAAGTCAAATGTACAGCCTCAGAAGAGTCTGTCAGCCTTAGTGGGCCCATGTCGGGAACCCTGGCAGGAACCAGGCCATCAGGGGCTTTGAGAACAACTAGCAAAGTCCGGCATCCAAGACTGCAGATGGAACCAGGGACAATTCCTCTCAGAACCAACCCCAGCTTTTCCTCAGGCCCCTAGACTCTGCTTTTGAGACCCATATGCTTCAAATTCCAATGTGGGAAAGGAGATCAGACCTATGGTTTTATCAATATTGGGAACACCCAGTGTGGAGCTTCACTGCCCTCATGCCAATTAGCAGCCCATCAGTAACTTGTAGCCCTAGAGAGCTGTCTTGGTCCTCTATGAGATCAAATAACCTGCCCATGCTCACAGGGGTCTTCCTGACACCAAAGCCAACCCTCTATCCATGACATATACCATTCTATCTCTACTGACAGGAAGGACCTGTGTTCAAATGCCACTTCCTGTATGACCTTGTACAAGTCATTTCCCTGTTTGGGTCTTGGTTTCCTCAGGTGTAAAATGAGGGCATTGCACTAGATGGCCTCTGAGGCCCCCCTGAGCTCTATACCCACGATCCTATGAGGCAAGGTCATTCTTCACAGTCTCATGATTGCCATGCAGAGCACAGTATTTACCTAGCTCCAAAGGAGAATATGGTGACATTTTTTCTCCTTGATCTCTTTCTGTTGCTGCTGTACTTTCACACACACACACACACACACACACACACACACACATACACACATGTGTGCACACACACATGCCCATGCACAGCCCTCGGGTGCTCCATTTGAATACCTATGGTAATCATAAGCTTTTTTCCCCTTAACTGCACAAGTCAGGAAATGCCTGATAACAAGTCACACTCGTTGGACATTTTGCAGCTAAATCTGTAACAGAAACCTGGCACGTGTGTAGTTGGGGTGAGTAACAGGGCTCTGGGGGCCTCCATTTGCATTTCCTGAGTCAGTGTGGAACTTGCCAAGTACAGGTAGGGCTATTCCCTGATACCAACCTTGGAGCAATTCCAAAGTAAGAAATAACGTCAGTTGTCGCCAACGGAGCCCTTTGCAAGACGCCTCTTGGCACAACGTCGAGATCACTGGGTTTGGAGGCCGGGCTTAAATCCTGGCTCTTCCTCTTAGTACTTTGGGACCTTGGCAAGGTCACTTCACATCCCTGGCCTCAGTTTCCTCATCTAAAAATGAGGAAATTGGATCCGTCGGCCTCCGAAGTCCTTCCAGATTTAGAGCTGTGATGCTATGACCTCCTCGGTTCCTTCTAACGCGAAATCCTGTGATTCCAATGGAGAATGCATTGAATTTTGGAGTCAGAAGACTTGAGTCAAAATGCAATGTCTATGAGCTTGGTCAAGTCACCTGCTGCGGAAATATCAGTTTCCTCATCTCTAAAATGAGAGGGTCAGGCTGGACGACCTCTGAAGTCCTTGCCACTCCTAAAGCGAAGATTCTTTCTGAAATCCCTGCAGTCTCTACCTCTCCGGCTTGCCACGAGGCTCAAATGAGAGAATAAAGCCGTATGCAGCCTTTAAATCACTGTGGAAATGTCAGCTATCATTAGGGACTTGGGCAAACCCCCGCTAAATAGCCTCAGATTAAAAGTGTGCTTGAGTCTGTCAAGTGTGGTCAGCAGCCCATGAATCTGAGGGCTGCACCAAATGTAAACATTTAGCAACCTGCCAGATATGATAACTCGAGAAGGGATCCTTTTGATTTTAAAGGCTTTAATCTGCGGCCGTCTCCTAGCTGACATTTGTCCACAGTACAAAGACAGATCTCCTCCTTGGCTCTGGGATAAGCTGTCAGAGCCAGCACCGGGGCTGCAGATGCGAGCCGTCGGCCTAATCCGCCGGCCTTACAGTGTTTTTCCCATAGTAAGTTATGTATAGAGGTTGGTAGCAGTGTGTTGAAATAACTTTACCTTGGGATAATCGCCCTTATCTCGCCTCTATCTATCATACTCTCAATTTCTCTATTAGTCAAGTTTACCTTTGGGCATCTCACACACCAGCTGTCAATCTGCTCTTCCCTCCCGAGCATTCGCAGCAGGCAGAGGAGCTCAGGTGCGCTGGACCAAAGCCGATCCGTGTTTTTCTCCTTTCCCCGACTAGGGCCAGGGAGACCCTCTGGCTCTCCAGATGTGATGATGCCTCATGCCGATGGAACTTCTTTACACCTGCTTCCTGGGTCACGACTTTGCTTCTAGAGATTTTGTCTGGGCTCTCTCCCTCCATCCCCTACTCATCTCTACCTCCTCTCCCCGCCCCCTCCCCAGGGCATATTTTAAATAGCAATGTCTGTCAGCTCTGGAAGCTGAAGGGAAGAAGGAGTCACATGTACTTGATGGTAGGGTTCAAAGGCTGGAAGAGCCCTGAGAGATTGGCTCATCCTACGATTTCTCAGGACAAAAGAGGAAACTGAGGTTCATGCTCACACAGGTATCACAGAGTCACAGAATTCATAGCTTGGAAGGGGCTTCAGTGGCCACCACCCATGCAGTTCATGTATGTGATATTTCCATAAGTCCGGTCTCTTCTCAGATTTATAAAAAACTTCAAAACAAGCGAATCTTGCTTTTCAGCAAATGTCCAGTGTTTTATTTAGAACCTCTTAAAGGGTAGACGAGTTTTCACAGAATGGGATGGTTGAAATGGGCTTCCAGTGGCCTTTTCATCCAATCTATACACAAAAGGACTCCATGTTAGAGCACACTAACCTAGAGTCCTGGAAAGTCTCCAAGGATGGGAAACTCATCCCCTCTCAAGGAATCCCATCCCACAATTCTCATAGCTGGGAAGCTGGCCTGCTGTCCAATCTAAATGGGCCTCTTGGTGCATTCCATTCATTGCTCCTGGTTGTGTCCTCTCAGGCAAAACAAGATGAGTCTAATTGGGACCCTGGCTAGCCCCCTCCCCCAGGACAGCCTTTCAAGACTTGAAGAGAGCTGTCCTTGCCCCCACACACACACTAAAATGTTATTTCTCCAGGTTAAGCACATACAGCTTCTTCTTCTTTTTTCAGGGCAATGAGGGTTAAGTGACTTGCCCAAGGTCACACAGCTAGTAAGTGTCAAGTGTCTGAAGCTGGATTTGAACTCAGGTCCTCCTGAATCCCAGACGGTGCTTTATCCACTGCGCCACCTAGCTGCCTCCAACACATACAGCTTCTTTAGCTGATCCTTACATGCCAGGGACTCAAGGCCTTCCTTCCTCCTGGGACCTGGGCCCCCTCTTGAGAGGCCCAAGATGGCAGTCAGGCGTTTAGCTGCCACATCTCACGACTGACTCACTAACATGCCCACACCTTTCCCAGAAGGATGACTCTTGATTAACCCCCATCCATCTTCCATTTGTGGAGCTGATTGTTTTTACAATAATCCCCACTGAATTTCATCTTAGCAGAATTTGCCCAATATTCCGGCCTGGAAATGGCTTCATCTTTGGTCCTCACACCTCGTCAGTCCCCTCAGAGGCTTCTACCCCTCTGATTGGAGGACTGGAGGACAAAGCAAAAAACTCCTCCCAAAGCCTCCTGGTGTAGAGGACTCAGAATCCCCACTCTCTCTTCCTTTTCCGCCAGCTGCCCTGGATGCTTTTCCCTCCTCCACCATCGTCATCCCACTTAGCCCATGCTTCCAAATACCCTTTACAGCTTCCTTTTGTATGTCATCTTCTTCCTTAAGATTCTAAGCTCCTTGAGGAACTGTCTTTCTTTTTCTTATTTTTATCCCCAGTGTTGGGAGCAACTTGGTGGTACAATGAATAGAGTGCCAGGCCTGGAGTTAGGAAGAGCTGAGTTCAAATCCAGCCCCAGACACTTACTAGTTGTGTGACCCTGGGCAAGTCATTTAACCCTGTTTGCCTCAGTTTCCTCATCTACAAAATAGCTGGAGAAGAAAATGGCAAATTACTCCATTATTTTGCCAAGAAAACTTTAAATGGGGTCACAAAGATTTAGACACAGCTGAAACAACTGAAAAACATCCCCACAGCTTAGTATCATTCCTGGTACATAGCAGGACCTTAATAAATATGCAGCGTGTTGCATTGTGGGTATTGTATTATACTGTATGGTGCTGTGTTGTGTTGTGGTGTGCTGTGTTGTGGTGCATTATGGTATGGTACAGTCTGGTATGGCATGGTGTAGTGTTGTATTGAATTTCCTGTCCAAATCTTCTTGCAGTCTCATGCTACTGTCCACTATGTTTGCTCCCCTTCCAGGTGGTCAGTAACTCAACTAGGGATCCCAGGACCAGGCCTCTGACTTAGACCCTGCCTACCACACCTGCCATCTCTGAATGCATGAAAGGGTCTCTGAGTGTTTGCCAGCCAAAAGCTTAGCCTGAGTCAGAGGAATGGGGTTTGATTCCTGTCTCTGCTCCTTACTACCCAGCTCTGTAAGGCCAGGCATTTCATCTCTCTGGGACTCAGTTTCTTCATCTGTAAAATGGCAATGTTGACTAGATGAATTCTCTGGTCCCTTCCTTCCCCTGCTGTGGTCCACTGAGGCTACACACACATCTATAATGTTGGGAATAAATCTATGACCCTGTCCCCCAATACAGGCCAGAGAGAATAGGATGACAGGGTGGAGAGGAGTGATTCAGGTGTGACCCGGGAATTGGGGGGAGGGAGATTGGGCAAATGACCTTTAAACACCTCCCTTTCCTGCCTCCCCCGCAGCTTTCCCTTTGTCTCTGTCTTCTTTCTCCACTTCCTGGACCCTTCCCCTGGCCTCGAGTGGGTCTCTCCTCCCTGCATCCCTCTCTTGACCCTGCTTTCTCTTCCCTTTGCTGCCCTCCTTTTCTTCCTCATGAAGAATGTAATTGGCCATGACAATGTTCCTTTGGAGTTTCTGGGACAAATCCTCCCCCAAGCAGGATGCGCTCTGTGAGGAGGCTGAAGAAGAGAGCAGAACAGCATCTGCTCCCTTCTGGGGCTTCCACATCCCCCATTCCCCATCCCCTTGCTCCCAAAGACAATCATTCACTAAGGGGAAGGTGGGGAGGGATAGCACTCATTTTATCTCATTTTATCTTCACAGAGATTTCATAACATTGGCACAACTGGCATCATAATGCCCACTTCCCAGATGAGGAATTTGAATGATGAAGAGGCCAAAGACTGGGTTTGGTCTGAATCCCAATCAAAACTCTGCCACTGCATGATCTTGGCAAGTCACTTCATCTCACTGGGCCTCAGTTTCCCTATCTGTAAGGTGAAGGGGGTCAGTCCAGGTGACCTCTGCAGACTCTTTCGGCTCTAGTCCCAGAGTTCTGGGAGCACGTCAGTGACCAAACAGGCAGAACTGAGGCTCGAGGTCACTGTACCCCAAACAGAAGTTATAACACGGTCCGTGCTTGAGGGTCCCCCCAACCACCATCTTAATGTCACTGACTGTAGGACACACAGATAGACAGAAGAAAAGGCTTGAGAGAAACCATGCCATAGGGACACCAAAGACCCCTGGGGGAGAGGTGCTAGCAGACAGAAAGCGGCCCTGGCCCCCAGGGGAGAAGCCCCACTGAGCCAACAGTCCTCTGCCCCAGGACAGAGAAGAGATCAAATGGACTCCCAGCAGCCATTTGTTCCTGTTGTTTGCAGGAGGTGCGGGGCCTACCCAGACAGCTGGCTTGACACAAAACAGAAAGATCAGCATTTTGCCTCAAAAAAAGTGTGGGAAATTGGGGAGGGCAGGGGGCGGCAACAAGAGGCAGGCAAGAGGCCTGAGGCAGCTCAGCTCGTGGGTGAGAGAGGAGAAGCCCAGAGACAGATGTGGTCTCCACCCTCCATCCATAATCGCTAAGCATCTCAGATGTCAAAACAAAACCAAACCAAAAAAACCAGGGTGTCCTCCCTGGGGGAATCTTGAGGCTGTCAATGTGCGATCCATGAGAAAAGAAGATATCTATACAGAGCTCCTCTGACATGTGGAGTCAGGCCTACAGGGCCACAGAGCCTCACGGGGGCCTGGTTCGAGGAGGTGCCATCCCAGGTGCTCGGCCAGGCCCAGTGGAAGGTGGCGGGCTCCTGGGCAGAGGAAACAGCATCTAGGCCTGCTCTCGGACTCATCTACGGCAGAATCTACACTGCTTGTCCTCAGGTGCCCCCAGACAGTCCCAGGCAGGATTCAAACCCACATCTTCCGATTAACGAGTCAAGCACTCTTTGCAAAATAAGTCATTCGCTACAAATGTGGAAATTCTGTGTTCCCCGAAGGGATTAAATATGGTTCTACCTACATAAGGCCAGGATGCTAAAGTGAAAAGGAGGGAGGGGTCTTTCTTGGCCCCTGCCTGGGGGTGGGGGACAGAAAGCAGCTCTAGCCTCAATCTTTTCACTTCAAAATTCTCTAAGTGCCCATCTTACATCACTGATGTCAGTCTGTCCTGGCGCTATCCATATCCAGACAGCCTGCTGGCAGATCAAACAGCCCAGCTGTGAGCGGGCAGCCGGCAGACCCCCTGTTGCCTTGGGGGGGGGGCCTGCTTTTTCTCACCCAAACATAAAAGCATGTCCTATTTTTAGATGATTTCAAAGATAAGAAAAGTCAGAAGATGGGGACAGTGGGCGTGGAAGCTGGCTCATGAGACTCTTAGTTGGGTGGTATTGCTAAATTCTTTTTTCCCTTTCTCTTTTTTATTTTTGGTTACAAGGGATGGTCCTCTAGATGGGGAGTGAGTGAGGTATATTAGAAAATAAAGTTGATGTAATAATAATAATAACTCATGTTTCTATAGAACTTTATGGTTGGTGAATGACTTGATAGATATTTTCTCATTCAATCCTCCCAACAGTCCTGGGAGGTCGGTGCTTTTATTCTTATTGCCCTTTTATGACACTCATTTTCCAGATGAGCAAACTAAGGGACAAACTAAAGGGACTTGCCCAGGGTGACCCAGATAGTGGGGATCCGTGGCAGGATTTGAACCCACAACTTCCTAACCACAAGTCCATCACTCTTTCCAAAAATAAGTCACTTACTACAAATATGAAAATGCTTTGTTGCCATAAGGGGTTGAATATGATTCTGCCTGTGTGAGGATGTGGGGAGGGAGCAGAATAAAAATTCTTCTCCCTGTGACTCCATGCCTCTGGCTGTTTGCTCCGTTTGGAATGCTACTGACTCATATTTGCTGAAGACAAGGCTGACCCAGGGCTAAGCCTCAAACCCAGATGTTTTGTCCAATGGGGGGGGGGGGTGTAAAAGCAGCATTAGTAGCTGTCATTCTCATAGCTTTTCTGAATCTGAAAAGCACTTTGGAGACATTTGAGACTCACTGGAACCCCTTGAGGGGGTCATTAAAGCTGTTATTGCCCCCATTTTACAGAGAAGGAAGGGAGAGTCAGAGGGGTAAAGTGATTCCCCATTGTCCCCCTATTAGGAAGGATTCGAGGCAGGATTTGAACTCAGGTTTTCCTGATTCCACAGACACAGAGCCGGAAGGCTCTACAGGAGAAAGAGTGCTGGTTCTGAGGTCAGAGAACCTGAGTTCAAACTCCATCTTTGATATTTATTATCTGGGTGATCTTGGGCAAATCTTCTTGCCTCAGTTTCCTTATTTGTAAGATAAGGGATAGGGCAAGATGACCTCTAAGGCTCCTTCCAATTCTCAATCTATGATCCTAGACTTGCCCAGGGAGTCAGTGAGCCTTTATTATGCACCTACTGTGTGCCAAGCACTGTGCTCAATGCTGTGTATGCAGAGAAAGACAAAAAGCAATCTTTGCCCTCAGGGAACTCCCATTCAGACAGGGGAGACAACATGCCAACAGTTGTTCTATACAGGATATCTATGGAGCCGATGGTGGCAACCTAGGAGGAAAGGACAGCAGCTGAGGATACTGGGAAAGACATCCTACAGAAAGCACTAAGTCTTGAAAGAAACCGGTGGAAACCAATGGCAAAGTCAGGTTTCAAACCAAAAACCTCTCTCTCCAAATCAATTTGACTTTTAAAAATTTCAGTCCCAAAATATTAGCCATGACATCTGTATCACTCCTTACACTCCAGACATCTCATCCAAACACTGCTTCCAGTCCCACTGCTGATCACCTCCATTGTATATGGCTTCATTCCCTATTCTGGCCATCTCCTCTTCACCAATTCCCTTGCCAGGACCCCTCCCTTTCCAAGTCCCACTTCTGAAGTCCAGACCAAATTCATGTTACCTTTGTTCTTGGAAAGGGGGGGGGTATCACTGCTCTCTATTATCCCACTCACTGTCCCTATAGCTTTTGGGACCACAGTGTCCTTCCGTGGCCTCATCTGCTTTCGTGTGCTGTCTGCCCCCATTATAATGTAAACTCTCTAAGGGCAAGGAGGGCATCTGTATCCATGTGTGCTTTGCACAGGGCTTGGCACCTGTCATAAGCTTTAATAAATACTCTGTCACAATGTTGCCCGACCTCTGAAAGAGCAGCAATGGACTCAAAGAAGAGACTGGACGTATTTTTTGGACATGGACAATGTAGGGAATTTGTTTTGCTTGGCTGTCCACGTAACAAGGGTTTTGCTTTTTCTTGCTTTCTCAAGGAGAAGGGGGCACAGGGAGGGCACACTAATAAATGTTTAACAATCATCTCTCCAAAAAGAAGCGCACACACTACATACGTTTATGCTTAATCTACACCATTCACATTCCCCTCGATGCTCTCTTAAGTTTAGAAAATCAAGAAAACAGTAAACCAAGAGCTGATTTTTAGAATTTGCAGATTTCCAGGCTGTAAAAGCTCGCACTAAAAATTTAACAATTGGTTCTTGAACCAGTTTGAACTAACTCCAGCACACTCCTAGAGAGGAAGGAAAAGATGGTAGATCTTCTTTTGAAAATAAAATTTGATTGAAAATACTCTTTCATTCCTTCATGCCAAAGTGGGGGAGGGCGGTGTTAGAACTATTGTCACTAGCCAGATAATTCTAACCAAAACAAGAAAGCTTTGCTCTCTGGCCTGAGCCGTGATGGGGTGATGATCAGGGTTACAAGTGTTCACTCAGCAGACTTCAAAACTAGGCCACTCTAGTGCAATTCAGTGACAGTGGAATGAAATCAGACATTCCACAAGACAGTCAACTAATGTGCTTGGTTTTAAGCCCATTGCATTCTCACTTTTGCTTGGTTCTCTCTCACATCAGGGGGTGGTGTCGTTCATTTAGATTTTTTGCATAGTATCATCAAGATGCAGCAATCTGTGTATATCAACTCTCCTAACAAGGACAGCCCAGCTTGAAGAATTTCTCCCCTTCTCCATTAACATTCCTGCCTGATTTTCTGTGCTGGGTCTGAAGGGCTGACTGTGGGATGGAGCATAAATTATCTGCCTTCAGCAAAATGAGCAGCTGAAGAGCAGGAGAGACCTGACAGTGCTTGCTAGGCCATCATTAGCTTGCTGCAAGCACATACTGTACTCAACTGCTGATTGCCTGCCATTCAGCATCGGGAGAAACTTCACTCGGGCTTCATTAAATATGAGCTCGGAAGGACAAGGTGAACACTAAGTTACAGGAGTTACTAAATACCCGCTGGCTGACCTGAGAATAAAGCAAGCACTGCTATCATGGGACCAGTGTCCCTGGTTTTTATCAACATGCTTAATGAGAGAAAAACAGGCTTTGGGATATGGACTTTTGAAAAAGAAAAACTCCCACCATCGCCCCAATCTCATGGGATAGTTGAGGTACCATGAAAAGGGTGCTAGATTTGAATTGGGAGGATATGGGCTCCACCCTGGTGCTGCTACCTACTTGGCTTGTGATGTTGAATAAGTCACTTTTCCCTGATGAGCCTCAGATTCTTCATCAGTAAATTACAAAGATTGGACTGGATCAGCTCAAAGGTTCATGACAGTTAAAAATCTTTGATCCTCTGAATGCAAAGGAATGCTTTGAAAGTCCGGGGATGTTAACCAAACAAAGGACAGAAGCAGTTACAAAAGATAAAATAGATAACTTTGATTGCATGAAACTGAAAAGCTTCTGCACAGACAATATTAATGTACCTAGGATAAGAAGGGAAGCAATGGAATGGGGAAAAAATCTTTCTATCAAATTTCTAAGATAAGGGTTTGGAAATTATATATATATGGGGGTCTTAGAAATCATATATATAAATTATACATACACATATTTATATATGCGTGTGTGTATAAGCATATATGTATGTATACATATATACACATGTGTATGCATAAATATGTACACACACACATATATATAAAATCAAAAGCAATTCCCCAATAGGTAAACAATGAAGGGATATAAATAACTACATGAAAAAATGCTTCAAATCACTAATAATAAGATAAAAAAAATCAAAACAATCCTTGGGTTACACTTTATAACTTGGGTTGCAAGTTAACACAGATGACAAAGTGGAGGGGTTGTAGAAAGATAAACCCATGAAGGCATTATTAGTGGAGCTGTGAATTGGTATAACCATTTTGGAAAGCACTTCAGAATTATTCAAATAAAGTTATGGAAATTTCCATACTCTTTCACCCCAAAATTCCATTATGAGATTCCCTAAAGAAGCTATTAGTAAGGAGAAAGTCTCCATGAAGTTTAAAACACTTGTAGCAAAAAAAGGGGGGCAGCTAGGTGACACAGTGGATAAAGCACCGGCCCTGGATTCAAGATGACCTGAGTTCAAATCCGGCCTCAGACACTTGACACTTACTAGCTGTGTGACCCCCGAGCAAGTCACTTAACCCCCATTGCCCTGCCCAAAAAAACAAAAAAAAAAAACAACAAAAAAAAACTTGTAGCCGCACTTTTTGTGATAGAAAAGAACTGGAAACAAAATAAATGCTCATTGATTGGCTAAAAAAAAAATTGTGATGCAAATATGTAATGGAATGTGACTGTGCTGTAAGAAATGATAAATGTGATGAAAACAGAGAAGCACAGAAAGATCTACATGAAATCATACAGAGGGAAGTGAGTAAAACCGAGAAAATAGACATAACTATAACGATGTAAATGAAAAGAACGACAAAATTAAAAATGAACGTTACAGAATAATAAGCAACAAGCAAGACTTGAAAGAATAGCTATGAGAAGGGCCTTCCCTTGGCAGAGATGCGAGGCCCACCATTGCATGCGAGGCACATTGCATGTATTTTCAGACATTTTTGATGTATTGATCGGTTGTGACAATTTCCCCCTCTTTTTCTTTCTTTTTTTAATCTTAAAAAATACTATTTTATAGGATGACTCTCTGAGACTGGGAGGGTAAGGGATACTGGGGAAAACAATGGTGATGTAAAAAACCAAAAGACTTCAATAAAAACTTTTTTTTAAGTGCTAGGACAGCTTCACTCCCCTCCCACTGGTTCTTCTGAAACTCCATACTCCACCACGTAAGTGCCTCCCCACCTCTTCCTTTTCAGCTCCCTTTTATATGTCATCATCTGTCATTAAGAAATAAACTCATTTTAAAAAAAAGAAATAAACTCATCAGGGATTGTCAGTTCTTAATTCTATTTGTTTCCCCCATGCTTGGCACAGTGCTTAATAAATACTTGTTACCTAGCCTATATATGCATACATATATGTGTGTGTGTGTGTGTTTATGCATATATATACAGAGAGATAGCTATAGATAAATATATAGATATATCTATATGTATAGATAAATACATATGTATAGATACATCTATAGATACATAGTCACATAGATAAAAAGATACATAAATAGATACATAGATACATAGACGGTGCTAGGACAAATTGTTTAAAATGTAGATGAGAAAATTAATAGCCTGCATCTGTCTATTAGGTGAAAGACTTTGAAGATGTTATGTCATTTGCTCTTCGTGACAACCCTGGAAGGGAGGTGCTATTATCAGTCCCATTTTGCAGATGAAACAACACGATCCTCCTGGTTCCTTCTAAGGTCAGCCTTGGAATCTGAGACAGGATTTGAAGCCCCATCTCCTTGTCTCCCAGTCTTCCCAATATCTTCTCTCTCTGCAATGCTGTTGTGTTCAGTTTATTTATTCCTTGTTCTTTGAATATGCTTTTCGGTGAACAGTGAAAATATTGAACCTGTTTGCAGGAGAGGCTGGAGGGATGAAAGGTGTTCCTCAAATTGTTCTGTCCCTCGGAGTTTCAATTCCATTTGGAAGCATATAGAAATGTATCTTTTGCCCAACTCATGATTTGCTTCACAGAGGAAGTGAGGCAGCAGCTAAGCAATAGTCTGGGGACTTCTTTGGTGTGGATCGATAGAGCTGGAGGATGGGCCTCAAAGTTGACATTTAAGGAAGCACATTTATCCAGAGTCAGGGAAACAACCCAGGGCCATGAAGGCTCCCTCGGGTTTACAAATCAGGCACTGAGCAGTGATGCTGTAGGTGGTGGATAGGCACAATCAAAGGTGGCCATTTCTAGCTCTTCATCTGGGGGGCACATTATGCCAAACAGAGGCTGGAGAGCCATGTGCCCCAGAGGGGATTCTTGGCCACAACCATGTTAGACTAGATGGTCTTTGAGGTCCCTTCCAATTCTGACCTGGGGGATAGAGGGGAGTATAATATAGAAATAGGAGGAAGAAGGAGGAGAAGGAGGAGAAGGAGGAGGAGGAGGAGAAGGAGAAGAAGAAGAAGAAGAAAAAGAAGAAGGAGGAGGAGGAGACAGAGAAGAAGAAAAAGAAGGAGGAGGAGGAGGAGGAGGAGGAGGAGGAGAAGGAGAAGAAGAAGAAAAAGAAGGAGGAGGAGGAGAAGAAGGAGAAGAAGAAGAAAAAGAAGGAGGAGGAGGAGGAGGAGAAGGAGGAGGAGAAGAAGGAGAAGAAGAAAAAAAAGAAGGAGGGGCAGCTAGGTGGCGCAGTGGATAGAGCACCGGCCTTGGAGTCAGGAGTACCTGAGTTCAAATCTGGCCTCAGACACTTAACACTTACTAGCTGTGTGACCCTGGGCAAGTCACTTAACCCCAATTGCCTCACTAAAAAAAAAAAAAAAGAAGAAGGAAGAGGAGGAGGAGAAGGAGGAGGAGAAGAAGAAGGAGAAGAAGAAGGAGGAGGAGAAGAAGAAGAAGAAGAAGAAGAAGAAAAAGGAGGAGGAGGAGGAGGAGAAGCAGCTTGTGAGGCAGAATTTGTAGCCAGGTCTTCCTGGATCCAGTAGTGGGGATACTGCTGGACTTGAATCCAGGAAGATCTGATTTCAGATCCTCCTTCTGACATTCGTTAGATGAGTAACCCTGGGTAAATCAGCCAACCTCAGTTTCTTCATCTATAAAATGGGGATACAAACAAAAGCATACTTCACAGGGCATTTGAAGGATTAAGTGAAGTCTTATATGTAAAATGCTTGAGTTTTGTTAAGAATGTCAGCTATTATTATAATTATTCAAACAATTTTTCTGCTCCCACTGATTGCATCACCTCATCATTGTACATGGGCTTGGTGACCAATATTGGGATAAGAAAAAAGAAAATAATGAAATTAGCATATGATGATTTTCTGTTACCAACAGTGGCAGATACTTTTTGTATATCAGAGAAGTTTCTCTGATCCCTGGTTCTTAGATCATTACTTTGCTGGCTCCCACTTTCCCCTCTTATCCTTATTATGCAAAGGCAGCCATTTCAAAGGCAATGTGGAACACTAGCGCCCTTGTACTTAATGAACTAAAGTGTTTTTCTAGCTGTACATTAGCTGAGGAAGAGAGCTTGACATAATAGACAGAGTGCTAGCCTGGGAGCCCAGAGTGAGGGTTCAATCCTGCCTCTACCTGCCTTGTTGGTCACAAGCCATGTTCTAGAATGCCAAATGGGAAAATTCATCCAGTTTCCATTGCCCTTAACATAAAAATCAAAGCTTTCCTCTCTGACTTTTGTGCTTCAAACAATCAACATGCATTTGTTATTTTAAAAAAAAAAACTTTTTAAAAAAGTAAGTCTCGTTTCTGTAGCATGCAGTTCTAGCCTGGAGAGGCAGTATGGTATAGCAGATAGAATGTTTTACTTGGAGCCAAGAATGCCTGCGTTTGACTGAACAAATGGAGAAATATTTATTAAGCATTAACCATATGCAAAGTGGTGCAGCTAGGCGGTATACAGTGGATAGAGTTCTGGGACTAGAGTTGGACTGACTCCTTCTCCTGAGTTCAAATCTGACCTCAGACACTTACTAGCTGGGTGATCCTGGGCCACTTAACCCCGTTGACCTCAGTTTCCTCTTCTGTAAAATGAGGAGAAGGAAATGGCAAAACACTCTAGTATCTCTGCCAAGAAAGACCCAAAATGAGGTCACATAGATTCAGACACAACTGAAATGACTGAACAACAACAAATGTGCAAAGCACTGAGGATCCAAACAGCAAAGTGACCATCTCTGCTCTCCAAGAACTCACACTCCAATGGGGAGACAAAGCATATGGAAGGTTTCAGCTGAAAATCAGATGGAAAGGTCTCACGGTCCTTAGGGGGCAGCAGCAAAGCAGGTGGCAAGGCTTCTTCTTTAATGTCATTTGCACTGATAAAACCCTATCCATTTCTAATGTTGGACCATTTAACAGGGTCAAGGAATTCATCTACAGGAGCAGTTGTCAGGCTACATTTCCTCAGGCGTTGGTTCCCAAGATAATGGCTGTGGACATGCTTGGAAATATGACTATTCCCAAGGCTCCTGGGTATAAGGTGCTGGGCTTTCTCCATCAGGGTCTGAGGGCAGATGGTGGTCGAGGCTGGGGTGGGGGTTTAACCGACCTGGCAGATGCTGCCTTATCTCTTGAGTTAGGCTGATTTGCTTGTCCTGTGGGTTGATTGGCTGCTGGTAGGGATGGGCTAGCCCCTTCTCCCACTGGACCTGCCTCCCAAGTAATGACCATGAGGACTGGGCACCAAGCAGGGCTGGTGGTGTGGGGGAATGCAGCACTCTTAGCACTCCTGTGACTATAAATACCATCTGTTACACTGACTTGCCACGTGGCCACATCTTTGAGCTTCCACCTCCTTTTCTGAAAAAGAATACCTATGGTGCTTCCCTCCTGGAGTTGTTCTGGGACAATGACAAGGGAAGCAACTGTTTCAGTCTTTTCTCTGTGTTTAGTGCCTAGCCCTTCATAAATATTTATTGATTGGTTGGTTGATAATGAAAGCAAAATACTTTTCCAATTCTAAAGCCAGGTATCAAACGATGTATAAAGAAACTAGTGTCAAAACTCTTGTTGGTGACATTCATGTTACTCTATTGTGCCAATTCCTTGATTCCTGGGGCCATTGCTTAGTGAATAATGAAGGGGGGGAAGTTTCTAAGTCAAGTTTTAGGAGTTCTCAGTGAGTAAGGCAGCTTTATTTGACCACACTCCAGCTTGGTTCCATTTGTACGATTTTATGCACAAAATTATGTCCCTGAGCAGCTAAATGACCCAAATAATTCATCAAGGAGATGAATCAGGTCAAGAAGAGGCTGAGCTGCTGCTGTTGGTGCTATTTTGAGAGAACACCTAAACTCCCAGAAGCTTAGAAGGCCCCCTTTCTGTCAGTATGCAGATTTTCTCTTGACCACATCTTACGGATCACCAAGCAGAGAAATAAGGGCAAATGATCAACAACCATAAAATGTTCAAAATCACTAATGATTAGAGAAATAGAAATTCAAACTATGAGTTTTGAAATCAGACTCATCAAATTGGCAACGTTGAAAAAAGGAAAATGACAAATGTTGGAGGGACTATGGGAAAAACAGGCTTATGTCCACCATTGGTGGAGCTGTGAAGTGCTCCAGCCATTCTGGAAAGCAATTTGGAACTATGCACCCAAAGAGTTACTAAACTGCATACCCTTTGACCCAGTGATATCACTAAGAGGCCTGTACTCTGAAGAGATCAAAGAATATACAAAAACATTTCTAGAAGTTCTTTCTGTGATGGCAAACAACTGAAAATGGAGGGAGTGAGTAGCCATCAATTGGGCACTCACAAATTAGGGCACATAAATTTAATATGATACTATTGTGCCATAAGAAATTATAAAAGGGAACCTAGGAAGATTTGTATAAACTGATGCAGAGTGAAGTGAACAGAACCAATAAAACAATTTATTCAAAAATAACACCAAATATAAACAACTCTGAAAGGTTTGAGAATTCTAATCAATGGGATGACCATCCATGATTCCAAATATTTAACTTCTGGCAGCATGGGGATGAACTCAAGATACAGAATGAAACGTGTTTTTTTTTCTTTTCTTTCTTTGGAGGCAATCATGGTTAAGCGATTTGTCCAGGGTGACACAGCTAGTAAGTGCCTGAGATCAGATTTGAACTCAGGTCTTCCAGACTTCAGACCCACTACCTAGCTACCCCAAGATATAGATAGACAGACAGATAGATAGATAGGTAGGTAGGTAGGTAGATAGATAGATATAGATAGATAGATAGATAGATAGATAGATAGATAGATAGATAGATAGATAGATAGATAGATAGATAGATGTAGATTTTTTGAATGTGTCCAATGAAGGATTATTTTTTGTTTAACTATGCATTTTATTATGAGGATTTTGTTTTGCATTGTGGGGAGGGGAGATGGAAGGGAAAGGAAAATTAATGCTTGTTAATTGGGGGGGGGATATTTTAAAATGGGAAAAAGACACCTAGACAGAGTCACTCTCCACTATCATATTCTAGACTTAGAGTTAGAATGGGTATCAGAAGTCCAACCCATTCATTTTATAGGTGAGGAAACTGAGGCCCATAAATAGGAAGTAACTTACTCAAGATCAAGAAGACAGTGGCAGCACCAACATATGAACTCAGGTCTCCCAACTCCCAGGCCTACGCTTGTTCCATTAAGCCATCCTTCATCTCTGTAGAGACAATTCAGGTTGTATAATCTCCTACCAATTAGTGAGTTGAGTGAAAATCTGGCCCCTTTCAAGAGATGTAATTCTGACTAAAGAACTAAGAAGAGGGGGGGCAACATGGACACGTGCTCTTCCGCCCTGAGCCCTGATTACTCTCTGGCTTATTTCACTGAACCTCCAGTGGGGTGAAGATAGGCTTGGAAATATCCATCATGGGAGAGCACATGGCTAAAGGAAGAGAATTTCCATTTGGTTTGCTAAAGAATCTTGATACAAAGACTTGAGAATAATGATCTAAGATGAATGGATGGAAGACATATGGCTTAAACATGTATGGCCCTCTCTAAATGAGCTTCTCTCACACACGTAACCTCCTCAATGATATGACTGCAGGAGGGGAAGATAAAATTTCTGAGTTTTAATCTGAGCTCAGGAACTAGTTAGCACTGATGTACCAGGAAAGTCATCTAGCTTCTGTTTTTGTACATTTTCTCCCCGGGAACATGGGCCTAATCATACTTACTTCCTCCCCGGGATGCTGGGTGAATTAATTGGTTAATGTTCCCGAAGTAGGGCCTAACTGCTCTGCATTATCATTAGTGGGAATTGTACATTTTGTAGCAATTACATTCCACCTTAAAATGTGGTCCCTCTCAGGTATGGCCCAACTCTGGGAATATTGAAAGGGGTTATAGAAAGTTCAAGGAGCAGAGAAATGCAGATGACTAAGTTGGGAGAAGAGGCCAGAAAGGGGCTTTGCGGTTGAACCACTTGGCTAAGTTACCTTTTACCTAAAATGGCAGGTCACTGAAGAGATTAATTTTTATCTACAGAATCACTGGGGAGTTCCTGCTTCCCAGGCACATTGAAAGAGTTTTAAATGTCCCCGAGAGTGGAATAAGCAATTAAATTACTTATTAGGCTATGTATCCAGCTATACCGAACAGCCACCAAGTAGTTTTATGTGTAGTTTGATTGACCAAAATAGCATGTCTGCAAACCACATGGGCTGGAGAAAGGAAAACTTAATTTTGCTTTTCCTCTGAACTTTTTTCACAGGATGGTTTTGAAAAGGAATGATTCAATTCACCATTATTAAGCACTCTCTCTATCCTGGACACTATGGATTCCTTTTTCACCCAGACCTCTGATTCCATCAGTGTAGAGATGTAACACCCTCTACGAATGCTGATGGGCAACTGCTAGGCAATCCATCGTCTCAGAGAATAGACTTGGGCACTGGGGTTAAATGATTTACCCAGAGTCATTCAGTCAATACATGTCAGGGGCAGGACCTGAACTTGGGACTTTTTGACTGAAAAGTCAGCTCTCCAACCTCTATGCCAGGCTGGTTGGTTTTGCGGTGGGGGGGGGGGGTGGACAAGAATAAATATGAAAAATTCCTTGCCCTCCAGAAACAATTATATGGGGAAATACATGTTGGCAAGTATGTTAAGAGAAAGTACACAAAGTATTTGTAAATAGGAACTTAATTAATACCTTGGGGCAGCTAGGTGTCTCAGTAGATAAAGCACTGGCCCTGGATTCAAATCTGACCTCAGACACTTGACACTTACTAGCTGTGTGACCCTGGGCAAGTCACTTAACCGTCATTGCCCTGAAAAACAAAAAAACCCAATAATTAATACTTTGACTTTAAAAGGAAACTTTTGAGCTTCTCTAGAAAGTATCCTTTGGTGCCAGCTGCATTATTACCAGGCCTTTCCTCAAATGAAGAACATTCTTCAATACCAAATTGCTGAGCATGGGATTTACACTTAGTGTGAGAGAGGGCAGTCGTCAGCCTATAAATCTGGAGAATTGGCCTTGGATTTATGCTCATTAGCTCTATGTAGACTATGCTGAGCTGAGATTGGGTTCTTGACGCAGATCTGTGTGGGAAAATCAGGACTCACAGGATCATAGAGCTGGAACTTAGAGGCCTTTAATTCCATCCTCATATTTGATAGCCAAGCCACAAAGAATATAAGTGCATCAGAGCAGTGTCAGAGGGAGCTGAGGAACCCAGGCCTTCCTTTCTCCAAGTCTAGTGCCTCACACCTCTCTGGTGGTCAAAGAAATCTGAGGGCCCAAGTCAGTCCTAGTTGAAAATTTTAGTTGAATATTCTAAAGACAGAGCTCTGGAGAACAACTTGGGAAAAACCAAGACATCCAGAGTATTTCCAAGAGCCCCATAATTATCATTAATTTCTAGAATGTTAATGGTTTACTGATTTCCAGAGAGCTGGTGAAACATAGATGGTAGACTGAGATCCTGCTTGGAATCAGAAAGACAAAGGTTTGAGTCTTTCTTGCCTCTCATACACACAAGCCATGTAACAATAAGGAAGTCCCTGCCCCTCTCGGTGCCCCCAGGCAACTCTGAGCTGGAAGTCATAGAGATTTATTGATCTTCACTGATAGAGGGAATTTCTACTTTCAATTCCCTGTATTGATGAAACCACAGGTCCATATTTTTTAAATGGTTACAAATTATTCCATTATTTTTGCACTAAAACCATAGTGGGAAGATAAGAGGAAGGAGACGGTATTGCCATATAGCTTTTGTAGGCAACAGGCTACTTGTCTTCCTGGGTCTTATTGGATCAGTCAGTCAGTCAGTCAACAAGCATTTATTGTTGTTTGGTTATTTTTCAGTCATGTTTGACTCTTAGTGACCCTATTTGGGGTTATCTTGGCAAAGATACTGGGGTGGTTTGCCATTTCCTTCTCCAGCTCATTTTACAGATGAGGAAACTGAGGCAAACAGGGTTAAGTGACTTGCCCAGGGTCACATAGCTAGTGTCTGAGGCCAGATCAAACATTTATTGAGCACTTATAATGGGCCAGGCACTATGCTGAGTGCTGGAATTACAAAGAAAGCCTTCCCCCTGTGGAAATTTATTTTGATTTGGGGACCCTGCCTTTGGGCTAAGATTAAAAAGCCTTAGACCCTCAGGTTTTTTTCTGTGTAAGAGGGGCTGGTGCCCCTCCCCCTCCACTTCAGCTGAGCCAAAAGGCCCTGTAGGCTTTACAGGATGCCAGGTCAGATGGCTGGGGGGAAAAGCCCCAGCTCCCTATGCCCTGAGAGGATCTATCCCAGAGATCCTGGGCTCATGCAGGTCAGCCTCTAGCGCAGCTCATGCAGAGGTCCCAGGCACGCAGCAGGGGTATGGATCCTTCGAGTCCCCGCCCGGCCGCAGCACTCGGCTGGTGAATTAACTTGGCATGTGGGGGCAGTGCAGGGAGCCCAAGGTTTGAGGGGAGAAAAGGAACATATATACAGGGGAGAAGAGAATGAAAGGAAAGGCCAGAAGATTAAGAAGACAGTAAGGGAGGAATGGACAGAAAGGGGGCTGCTACAAGGACGCTAAGGAGACTGAGGCTACGTAAGGAAGGGGGAGACAGAGAAAAAGCTAAGAGCAAGGAAGAAGGACGCCAGAGGAGGAGGGGAACTCAAAGAGGTCTGTGAGAGAGAGACACAGGGGTTCAGCTCAGCAGTACAGAGAGGAAAGTTAGACGGTGAGGGGGGGGTCAACAAAGTGAAAGGGGCTTGGAGTTAGAAGAAAGGAGCTGAGCAGTGAAAGCAGAGTTGGAGTGAAGGAGAAAAAGAGTGAAAGTTGGAGAGAGCTGGAGCATACCCTAAGGCAAGAGGTGGCAACGGCCCTTATTATATTAAAAGCAGACAGGTTGTATAATTTGAATTTCTTAAGCCTTATCATTTACATTGATTTTTATAAATAAATTCTGCTTTGATTGTTTAATTAAGAAGTTTCTTAATCATTGGCTTATTAATTTGAGAGGGAGCAAGTGTGGAGAAAGTTTTAAAGGGCCCTAACAGATTGGCTTAGGAAATTAATAGCAGTCAGCCAGCCAGTCAAATTAGGCCCCCCAGTCAGATTAGTCCCCCCAAATTAGGGCCCAGTCAGTAAAATATTTTTTGGGGGGTCAGGCAATTGGGGTTAAGTGACTTGCCCAGGGTCACACAGCTAGTAAGTGTCAAGTGTCTGAGACTGGATTTGAACTCCTGAATCCAAGGCCAGTACTCTATCTACTGCACCACCTAGCTGCCCCCAGTAAAATATTTTCACATTTGAATGGTGACCTCAGCAGGACTTATGGCCCAATTATAATTTTTCTAAACTTATCATTTTTCATATTAGTACAGTTATAATTTTTTTAGATTAGATTAAGTTAAATTATTAATTTTTTTCACACCCCAAGAAACCCCACCAAACAGTCCCTGCCTTCAAGGAGCCAATATGCAGACAACTCTATGCACACAAGATTTGGAGTCTAACTGGAAGGTAGTATCTAAAAGAAGGCACTAGCAGTGGGAAGAGGCCAGGAAAAGCTTTTTTGCAGAAGGTGAGATTTGAGAATGGGGGTGGAAGTGGGGATACAGTGGGAGAGACACACCGTGAAAATGCAAGGCGGAGTGTCATGTTTGAGGCCCCTGTGGCTGGATCCCATAGAGTCTTTGAAGTAAGAAGAATGAAAAGGCAGGAAGGGGTCAGGTTGTGCAAGGCTTTGAAAGGCAAACAGAGGATTTCAATTTGATCCTGGAGGGAATTGATGGCATATGATTCAAGAAGTTCCTCTGAATTCTCACTTAAACCAAAAGCTATCATTGGTACCTACCCCCAAATGATAGGAGATTCTTGGTAAGAGTCTCAGAACTGTCACTTGAAGCTTCTTCTGATCTATTGCTTTTATTAGGTGCTCTCTTATGGAGGGGGATCATCTCTGAGAGTTTGGTATATTATACAAGCAGCAGAGCAGGAGACATGGTATCCCAGTGGATGAGGGCTCTCCTAGGGGATACACGTTCCCTCTGTCCCTTCAGATCACAGCCCAGCCACACCTTTCCATGCTAGGTCCCTGTTCTTGCCCAGTGGATCCACCCAACATGCTGCAATCCTTCATGTCAATTCATGGGCCCTTGTTCCCAGGTGTCATCCTGGGACGGTGGTTGCTCTAGGTTCTGGGAAGCTATGGCAGAGAGGCACAAGCTTAGGTGAGCCTTCCCAAGCAACTGAGGCTCTGGGAGAATGATAGAGATAGACTGAGTCAGCTGTCCAAGGAGTAACAGCTCATCTCCAACATGCTGTTGAATTCTATGGCCTTCACAGCTCACTGACTGAATAGAAAATATTCATTGTTTTGGTCCATTTCTACATTCAACCAACTAATTAGGTCCACAGGACCACCTGAGAGGAAGAACACTTCAGGGGCTCCGTGAGCTTAATTATCATCCTAGGTCCTTAAATGTTGTTGGTAGAATAAAGCTCCTCGGGGCAGAAGCTGCCTCATGTGGGGCCTTGGATCTCATTTTGGTCTCTTAGGTCTTCCCAGAATCCAATACAGTGCCTTTGAGCCTGAGGCATGGTGGGAACATTGGAGGGGCCCAAGTTTGTCTGCGCCTGTGATTTCCTTGATGAAATAAACTCCAACCCAGTGTGGAAATTCCCTCCACTCATGCAAATTAGTAACTTGCAGTCTTGCTGTTATTATTATAAAATGTGATAATGTTTGTGAAGTGGTTAACATAGTGCCTGGAACATAATAGGCATTTGACAAACATTTGTTCCCCTTCCTCTTAGATATTTGCCTGAGGCACTGAAAGTTAAGGGGCAGCTGCTTGGCTCACTAGGCAGAGTACTTCACCTGGCAGCAGAAAGATGAGTTCAAATATGCTCTCAGACACTTACTGGCTGTGTGACCCTGGAAAAGTCACTTAACTTCTGTTTGTCTTAATCTGCTGAAGAAGGAAATGGCAAACCACCCCAGTATCTTTACCAAGAAAACCTGATGGATAGTATGATCTATGGGGTCATGAACAACTAAAAGTTATACCCAGGGTCACACAGAAAATATTCACCAGAAGCAAGACCCGAACCCAAGCCTTCTAGACACCAAGGCCAACTCTTTCTAACCATGATACCTCTCATAGTTGTAGGCTTCTGTGACAGCAAATATCTATTAAGCATTCATTTAGGGGCAGCTAGATGGCGCAGTGGATAGAGCACCAGCCTTGGACTCAGGAGGACCTGAGTTCAGATACGGCCTCAGACACTTGACACTTACTAGCTGTGTGACCTTGGGCAAGTCACTTAACCCCCATTGCCCTGCCCCCCCCCAAAGCATTAATTTAAAGCAAGGCACCCGACTCCACTGAATCTCCACTTGGTTCTGATGGACCCAACTGAGAATCTTGTTTCTCCTCCCCAACCTCCCAATTCAATCACTGTGCCCCTGGGGAGCCACTTCCTACCCAGTACCCCAGTTTCCCTTTCAAAGAAGAATGAATGGGGCCATTACAGGAAATATATGTAGGAAGTAAATTAAAAGCCTCCGATGAAAAATGTGACATTAATGTAAAATAGTGCATTTAATTCCTGTGCCACAGGCTCCACTGCAGAGTAACTGAGGGGATATTTCTTTTCACTCTGCTTGTATCATCAAGGAAGGTGCTCTGTCATCATTTAGTCCAACAACGTGTTCCTGCAATGGACTTAGCACCCTTGACCATTGTGCTTAAGTCGTGGCATTAGTTAAGGAAGCCGCCTTTGCCCAACCCTTTGACCTGGAGGTTTCAATGAGACTGGTAGCCCACTAGACATCTTTCTCCAGCATGGACTGCCGTGAGCAAGCAGTGTTTCCAAGGAAAGATGACTCTGCAGGACTGTCAGTGGGAATCTCCCATTTAAAAATGTCAAAGGTCCCCGAGGCAGAGGTCTCTCCAATGCATCACTGGAAATGATAGGCTCTTATCTGGATGCAGCTTTGCATGAGTCACTGCAGAAATATTACAAGATTAATTACCACTAAAGTGTCTAAAAAGTGTACCTTCAAGCTGTTAAATGACCGAATAGAGATCTATTATGACAATAACAAGAACATTACTCTCCATAGGGATTATTGCTATTAGCAGGAGGAGATGCATCATTTTAAGACATAAAAATTGAATGGAGATTCGACTCACACACATTTACAATAAAACCCACTTTTCAAAAGCTTCACAATAGGGCCTTGATTCGCAGGGGAGGGATCTTGGATTCTTTTTCTAAACTTCCATTAACAAATTTTCTTGCTGCTACTGATTTAGATCATTTTTATACTTTAAAACTTGTATGTTCCCATCCCTTCTCTAGAGAGGCAATGGTGGAGAAATAATGGACTGTAGTACTTACAATACGCTAGCAATTTGAGTCCCGTGAATTATCTGCCAGCTACTAACATCTAATTCAAAAGAAATGGGTTTCAGTGAGCCTGTTTCTGAGAATATGCCCCCAAGAAAGTCAACAACAGGAAGCAAGGACTCAGAGATGCCAATGCCTTCCAAGCAGTACTTTTTTGTGATAGCAAAGACCCTTATCTGAGGAGAGGCTGGCCAAACTGGGATACCTAGAAGAGGCAGAATCATGGGCAATAAGAAAGGATGAATAGGAAGAACTCAGGAAAGCATGATAAGACTTATATGACCAGATTCAAAATGAAAGAGAACCAAAATAACAGTATACACAATTGCTGCAATAGTGTAAATGAAAAGAATCACCCGTCTCCCTAACTAGCCTGTTTCTGCTGAGAGCACCATCATCTTCACAATCATCCAAGACTCTTCCATTTCCTTCACACACTATTAACCATCAGTGATCAATGTGTTGTCAATTCAGCTTCAAACAGCATCTCACCCCCTGGATTCAGGAGGTCCTGAGTTCAAATCCGATCTCAGACACTTGACACTAGCTGTGTGACCCTGGGCAAGTCACTTAATCCCCATTGCCCTGAAATAAATAAATAAATAAATAAATAAATAAATAAATGAATGAATGAATGAATGAATGAATGAATGAATAAATGAATGAATGAATGAATGAATGAATGAATGAATGAATAAATAAATAAATAAATGAATAAATAAATAAGTAAATAAATAAACAAATTAATTAATTAATAAATAAAAGAGTAATCAAACAGCATCTCCCCTCTGTCTCTTTTCTTCACTTACAATGCTGCCACACACCCTCTCACTTGGACTATTGCCATGGCCTCCAAATTGGTCTCCCTACCTCAGGTCTCTTTTCTGTTTCTCCAATCACCTAGTGGCTAAAATGATTTTTTTAAAACCCAGATATGTCTGTGAACTTCCTCTTGTTCCTATTGTCTCAAGAATGAAACACAAAATGCTTCTGTTTGGCATTGAAAGCCATTCCCAGTCTGCTTTTTAGTCTGCCATGACAGGCTTATGCATTACATGTTACTCCCTTTCACACACTTGGCATGCCAGTCAACCATGCCTACTTGCTGATTCTGGTTGCTAATAGATGTTTAACGATCAGCTCTCTAAAAGAAAACATATGTACACAGAGACTTTTAAGCTTAATTTACATGAACAGTTTCTCCATTTTCTTGAGTCAAGATGATCAACGAAACAAATAAGTCATGATTTGTAGTATTTCCCTATATCTTACATGTAAATGTTCCCACTGAGGATTTAACAACTGACTCTCTGGAGTCCGTACAAGCAGGCTCCAGCCCAGCCCATCTCTGGCCTCCATGCCTTTACCCATGCTGCTCCCTGATTTCTTCAGTATTTTCCTGCTTCCTTCAAAGATTACTTCAAGGATCGTCTCCTATGAGGCCTTTCTCGATCTCTCCAGAGTTACTGGTGCCTCGATGGAATGACTCAATATACATACTGCTGTGAATATGTTGTATACCTTCGTCTGCCTCCCCCGACCCCACCCAAAGCTTCAGGAAGGCAGAGATCAATTCTTTCCGTCGTATCCCTTAGCTCCTAGCACAGAGCCTGGTCATTAGTAGGCATTTAATAAATGCTTGCTGATTGATCAATTGCCATGGTTGTCTTAAACTTTCTCCTTTTCAAAGCCTGAGGAATACGTTGATCTTGCAAGTGTTACTGCCTCCTTTAACTGTTCCACTTTGCTAAACCATTGTTATTCCTTTCATGTGGTTGTAAATTAAATGAAGAGTATACCACCGTTAATTTCACAGCCTGACATTGAATGAAACAGACCCTGCCATTACCTTGACTTTCCCATGGAATGTAAGAGAAAAAGTAATGACTGATTAACCCTGTAATTTATTTTGTGTTAATGCACTAAAAACAGCCTTGCAACTTGCTGTGATAAAGAGGAGAGCAGCTGTAGCCCTTCCATATAAAACCAGCATTTTTATGAAACTGATCTTTGTTCTACCCATGCTCCGGGGCAGAGATCTCACCTGTTTACTACATCAAAGATCTTTAACCAGCAGGATTCAATAATTGGACTGTCAAATTGAGAGCCTCATTTGAATTTCTTCTCTCAGATACTTTTTTTAACCTTCTACACAATTCCTTTCCTCATCACCGAGTCATTTGTGCTCTCTCCCTTGTGAAATGTATTACTTTGAAAGTATTACTTAATGAAATGGATTACTTTGTATGTATTTGCATTTACTTATCTGTGAAATGCCTCTCTTTCCCTCTTCCTCTCCCTCCCCCTCCTTCCCATGTATGCTTTCTGAGGTTTGGGATCATTTGATTTTATTTTTTAAATGGTTTCTCTGATTGGAGAAGTTTCACTTTTCATGTTGGGTTTTTTTTCCTTCCTAACAGAAGAGCCATCAGACCATCTGCTTGGGAGCTTTTGACTTCTAGTTTGTCCTGGGAACAAACGCCACCATTCTCTTCTGCCTGTGAACTTCTGGACACTGCATCCATCATTGGGCTTCCACTCTCCTATGGATGGAACCAGGAGCAGACATGAGAAAGAGATATTCTGCCTCTCTTTGCTCACCAGACTTGTGGTTTCATCGACTACAAACCATAACTCTTTTTAAAATTAATTTGTTTTCAGTTCCAAATTCTCTCCATCCCTTCACATTCTTCCACCACCTATTGAAAAGGCAAGAAATATGATACCCATTATGAAGTCATACAAAACCTATTTCTGTAGTAGCCATGTTGTGGAATGGAGGGAAGGGACCAAGAAAAATAAGGGGAAAATAGGCTCTGATCAGCAATCTGAGTCTATAATGCATACCTCTCAACACCTGCCCACCACATACTGGATTCAAGACCATGTTCTATAGGTAAAATGTCCCACATTCTATTTACCATTGATTAAGTGTGAGCCAGATTTCTTTCCTTTCTTATCACTATAACTTTTTGGTACCCAATGTGACATTCTGATTTCTCTGAAGATATATTGATGCTCATTGTCTAGAAATTCACAATTTCCAAACTTAGGAGGAAAAGCACAGCTTCACACATGGTTAGCTGAAGTCTTATGTTGTAGGGTGTTAATCCAAAAATTCCTGATTCTGCATTTTGGTCAATTTCACTTTCCATCAGCCCTTCCCTTACTGTGTCACATTTGCGTGTACTCCATAATCATACTTCCCCACTTGTGAATTTCCTGCTACCTTAACCTCAACTTTGTTTTTCTATTTGCTTTGTCCTTCCACAGAGGTTGACCTGTTCATTTCTAACATGCAGCATCGTCCACAAAGTAATAGAGAACAGAGTATGAGCCACCAAAAAAAAAAAAAATCCGTGGATGTTCTACTCTGAATGCACTGTATAATACTGGTGTTAGAAAGGGAGATTTGTTCCATGATTCTTGGAACTAAATGCAATCACAGAAATCAAAGAGTAAGTAACAGAGGACTTAATGTATTAGGAAAGTATTAACACCCATAATTCCCTTTTTCTGACAAAATTAAAAGGAAAATAAGGAAGGGAACACACATTTATTAAGCACCTACTATGTGCTAGGCATTGTGCTAAGCTCTTTGCAAATATTATCTCACTCAATCCTCACAAAGTAAGTGCTGGTTGTATCTACTGACTAATTATTAATGAGAGAAAGGGACAGAGGGAAGGAGGCAGAGACATAGAGAAAAGAGAGAGAAAGAGAGAGAGAAAGAGAGAGAGAGAGAGAGAGAGAGAGAGAAAGAGAGAGATTGAACTAGCTGTCTCCTGTAATCCCTTCCATCCCTATGTCATCTGAATTCATAATTAGGATAAGAGATGTCACTCAAGACATGCATCATTGGAAATGGTGCTGGATCTACCTTTTATGGAGCCAACATTTTATTGGAGAAAAACAGCCTGTTCTAGAAATAAGAACAAAATCCATACAAAGTGAAAATAAAGTGATTGGGGGAGGCATAACTAGCCTATTCTTTTCCCCAAAAAAGCACCCATGTATAAACCCACAGTTTGTAAAAGGGAAATTTAAATGATATGAGCAATTCTCAATATCTCATACATATCCTGATGTTCTTTTTTTCTCTAGGATAGTTTAGATATTGTTAATCATTACCTAATTTCCAGCCCAGTCCCAGGATACTGACAAAGCATCTGCCCCCTGACTTCCAGCCTCCCTGAATGTACCTGCCTCTTGTTTCGGGCCAGGGGACAGCATGACTGGCCTATCTTTGTTCCTCCAAAGAGCCCAGGGGATGTGGCCCTCCATCAGCCCCTCCCCTCTCCAAGGATGCTGGCTCCCACTGCTCAATGGAAGCATCTTCTGCTGATGCTGAAAGGACATTGCCAGCGGCTGAGCTGCCCACAGAAGAGAAATAAATCAAAGTTACAGCACAAGCCACCTACAGTCTGGATTTTCAACTGTAAACATCAGGGGGAGTTCTGCTACAGCTCAAGGGGAGAAGGCAAGCCTCGGAATTAAAGGTCTGTGATGGAGCAAGGCTTGTTGGCAACTGAGCAAAACCCATGTGTCCCTCCTTAAAGGGATACTGCTGAGATTAGAAAGTCAAAATCTTGACATGTCATAGCGTTGACAACCCTCCCATGTTGAAGTTCTCAGCTCAGGAATTCCAACCACAAGCTGCTTGTTGAACTAGGTAATTCCTGCATATCTAATCATGCTGGAGAAATTTTGCTCACACTCACCAGATCAGGGTGCTAATGTTGTATTACAAGATAGCATCCGGGTCATTGAAATAGACCCAGTCACACAAGTTTATGTGAGGAGGGAAGGAAGGAAGAGAGGAAGGAAGGTAAAAGGGAGAGAGGGAGGAAAGGAGGGAGGGAGGAAAGAAGGAAAGAAGGAAAGAGAGAGAGAGAGAGAGAGAGAGAGAGAGAGAGAGAGAGAGAGAGAGAGAGAGAGAATATAGAAATCCCAGAATAGGGGATGCAATCAGTCATAAGTAAGCAGCTATTGAGGTTTGATAGCTTCTAATTTCTAACCCCTTCACCAGGAAGGTGGATAGAGAGTCGACAAGCATGTCCACTTACCCCTGAACAAGGCTCCCTGTTCCTTGAATTCCATACTTGCTCTTCTGCAGTATTGTGTGAGTGTCCTTCTAGGCCCAGCACTGAATCAGAGATGTGGTTCAGCTCTCGAGATCATGAAACCAAAGAGCTGAGCCATCCATTTGTCTTCCCCTGCCTCAGAAGCTCAGGCTACGGTGAGGAAGCCTTTTCATTAAAAACAGCAACCGCAGGGGCAGCTAGGTGGTGCAGTGGATAAAGCACTGGCCCTGGATTCAGGAGTACCTGAATTCAAATCTGACCTCAGACACTTGACACTTACTAGCTGTGTGACCCTGGGCAAGTCACTTAACCCTCATTGACCAGCAAAAAAAAAAAAAAACCAGCAACCGTGTTGAGTGCACTCAGACCACAGAATTTACTACTTTGAGGGAAAACAAATCCCCTAGTCTGACTGAAGGTTAGTGAGCATGCTTAGGAGGGAAGAAAACCAGTTCTTCCTACACATCCAGCCAGAGGATTCTAGTTCATTTGGGTGGACTCTTGAAGTACCAAGTACAACTTATGTGTAAAACAGCAAACTTTCTTGACCTCTACTTCCTAAAACCTAATGCCTCCATAAAGATTCATTCGGTCAAGTCAATTCAACCCACATTCATTAAGTGCCTACCAAGTGCCAACTCCTACTGAATACACTGTGTCAAACATTGGAAACCAAGGACAAACGATGAAAACAGGCTCTGCCCAATAGCAGCTTATATTCTCCTGTCAGGGTGGGAGGGAAGGAAAATCAGATGCAATATCCAAGAAAATAAATATCAAGCCATTTCCTGGGGGCTGGTGAGGGGATGGCACTAACAGCATCAAAAGGACATGGAAAGGGGACAGCTAGGTGGTAAAGTGGATGGGGCACTGGCCCTGAATTCAGGAGGACCTGAGTTCAAATCCAGATTCAGACACTTAACACTTACTAGCTGTGTGACCCTGGGCAAGTCACTTAACCCCAATTGCCTCACTAAAAAAAAAAAAAAAAAAAAAAGGACATGGAAAGACCTGAAGGTAAAAGATGATCCCTCCCATAAGAAAAGTAGTGAGATATGAGGGAAAGAACTCTGGATTTGAAGGCATGGGACCTGAGTTCCAATTCTACCTCTGCAATTCATTAGCTATGAGACCTTAGGCAAGTCCCCTCACCCCTTAGTTTCCTTGTCTATAAAAGAAAGGGCCTAAACTAGGTGGCACTCCCAGCTCTGATTCTAGGATCTTAGTAGAAAGACACTAAATATGTAGTCTGGGGGCTTGACTCCCCCGTGCTGCTTCTGCCATTTGTTATCTGGGTCAGCAGGGGCAAGTAACAATCTCCCCGAGCTTCATATTCTTCTGTAAGACAGGGATAGAAATAAAAGGGTTTCTTATTGTTCACTCGTTTCAGTCATGTCCAACTCTTCATGACCTCTTTTGGGATTTTCTTGGTAAAGATCCTGAAATGCTTTGCCATTTCCTTCTCCAGCTCATTTTACAGATGAGGAAACTGAGGCAAGCAGGGTGAAGTGACTTGCCCAGGGTCACCTAGCTAGAAAAGGTCTGAGGCTAAATTTGAACTCAGGTCTTCCTGACTCTAGGCCCAGTGCCACTTAGCTGTTCTAGAAGAGCTTAGTGAAAGCAGTTGAGTGAGGAGTCAAAAGTATCTAAATTTTAATCTGACTTGAGCACGTGGGTAAGTCACCTCCACTCTCTCTATACTAGGATAAATATAATAGGGGAAATAACCCTAGTTCACAGGGTTGCTGCCAGGATCAATGAGTATGTAAAGTGTTTTGCTTTAAGGCTTTACAAATATTCGTTATTATTGTTGATGTTGTTGTTAGCTACCCAACAGGGTTCTAAGGAAAGCACTTTGCAGCCCTTGAATCTGTCCATAGATGTCAGGCATTATTCTAGATGCAGAGTGGGAGGGTAGAAAGAGAATGGAATCAAGAGAAACCTGAATTCAAATCCTCTTACCTCTGACATTTACTAGCTGGGTAGCCGTGGGTAGGATACCTAACCTCTCTGAGACTCAGTTTCCTCATCTGTAAAATCAGAGCTAATGATGACTTTCTTGCTCAACTCAGGGTGGGGCTGTGAAGATTGAAGGGCACTACGTAGGCAAAGGCCTTGGAGAGCTAAGAAAGTACCTGCTTTTGTCACTAAAGGGAGGCAGAGTTAGACAGGGCACTGAGCCTGCTGAGACAGAAAGTTCAGAGGGTGAATGCATGGGAGCAGAACACAGACATCTCATCTCTCCTGCAGCTGTGGACCATGGGATGTTGCATTATTGCCAGATAGTGCAATGGATGGATCTCCATAAGGAAGTGTTCCATTATGCCAACCATTCATTTAGCAATGCCAGGCAAGCTAATGAGTTCATTTTGACTCACTTGTTGTCAGCAAAGATATTCAGACCCAATAGGAAACATAAATAAATTGCCAAGGTCACAAAATGCAATGGTTTGGTCAAGATGGAACTATTTATTAAAGATGATGAATCAAATTAAAACCCTCATCTGTCACAGGGCCAAGGAAGCAGGTCTCTGACACACAACTCACTGATGGGAAGGCCTTAGAATTCTAAGAGAAAAGTTACATGCACTTTGGGTGCATATTATTAGGGTGGGGCAACTGGGGTTTTATCCAAGAGCAGTAAATTTAGAGGGTGCTGACATCTCTTATCACATAAAACAAATAGAGCTTGCCACCAACTTAGCAAGAATAATTAGTTGAAATGGGAAACTACAAGATGCTAGCCCCTATCCTCATTTTCCTACTTGCCCCAGGAGAAGCAGCTAAGTGGAAAGTGGATAGAGCTTGAAGTGGAAACAGGAAGATATGGATCTTAATCCTTCCTCAAACACATGATCCATGGCATTATGGAAAGAGTATTAGACCTAGAATTTTGAGTTCAATTCCCAGCCCTACCACTTATTAGCTGTGTGACCTTGAACAATTCACATCTGCTATCTGGGTCTCTGGGTTTTCATATGTAAAGTGGAGCATACAATGGTTAAGCTGGGAAAATTGTGAAAGTGATGTGGCCCATGCTAAATAAACTTACCTAACCATAATGGAGCAATGTCAACATAAAGGTTACAGTGAAATTTAGGTATATTGCCACCCTCATCTTGAGGGGACACATTTTTGTACTCTAAGCTACTGAAGGGCAAATTTAAGTTAAAATTTTACTTCAAACACTTACTAGCTGTGTAACCCTAGACAATCCTGTTTGCCTCAGTTTCCTCATCTGTAAAATGAGCTGGAGAAGGAAATGGCAAACCACTCTACGATCTTTGCCAAGAAAATCCCAAATGGGGCCATGATGAATCAGAAACAACTGAACAAGAAAATGCACAAGGCACCATGATAAGCAGTTTACAAATAGAGCCAACAGGTAAAAACTGGAAGATAGTATGGCAGAAACTAGGCATAGACCAACATCTTCCACCTTATACAAAAATAAAGTCAAAATGGGTTCAAAATTTAGACAAAAAGGGTGATACCATAGGTAAATTAGGAGAGGAAGGAGTAGTTTACCTTTCAGATCTATGGAAATGAAAACAATTTATGTCCAAACAAGGCATAGAGAATATTATGAAATGTGAGATGGATGATTTTGATTACATTAAATTTAAAAGGATTTGTACAAACAGAAGCAATGCAGCAAAAATTAGAAGGGAGGCAGAAAGTTGGGAAATAATCTTTACAGCCAGTATTTCTGATAAAGGCCTCATTTCTAAAATACATTGGGAACCAAATCAAATTTGTAAGAATCCAAGTCATTCCCCAATTGAGAAATGGTCAAAGGATGTGATGAAAAAAAAAATCAAAGCTATCTATTGCCACATGAAAAAATGCTCTAAATCACTATTGATTAGAGAAATGCAAATTAAAACAACTCTGGGTACCACCTCACACCTATCAGATTGTCTAATATGACAAAAAGAAAAGGGAAAATAATAAATGTTGGAGAAGATATGGAAAAAATGGAACACTAATGCACCGTTGGTGGAGCTGTAAACCGATCCAACCATTCTGGAGAGCAATTTGGAACTATGCCCAAAGGGCTATGAGATTGTTCATACCCTTTGACCCAGTAATACCACTACTTCCCAAAGAGATAATAGAAGAGGGAAAAGGACCCACATGTACAAAAATAGTTATAGCAGCTCTCTTTGTGGTGGCAAAGAATTGGAAATTGAGGGAATACTCATCAATTGGGAAATGGCTAAACAAGGTGTAGTATATGAATGTAATGGATACTATTGTGCTGTAAGAAATGAAGAGCAGGAGCATTCCAAAGAAACCTGGAAAGGCTTTCATGAACTGATGCTGACTGAGAGGAGCAGAACCAGGAGAACATTGTACACAGTAACAGCAATATTGTATGATCATCAGCTGTGATAGACTTGGCTCTTCTAAGCAGTGCGATGATCCAAAACAATTTCAAGGAACTCACGATAGAAAATGTTCTCCATGGGGCAACTAGGTGATGCAATGGATAATGCACCTTCCCTGGATTCAGGAAGAGCTGAGTTCAAATCCGACCTTGGACACTTGACAGTTAACTAGCTGTGTGACCCTGGGCAAGTCACTTAATCCTCATTGCCCCACAAAAAAAAAAAAAAAAAAGAAAAGAAAAAGAAAAAAGAAAGTGTTCTCCACATCCAGAAAAAAAAACTGTGGATTCTGAATGCAGATTGAACCATATTGTTTCTACTTGTTGGCTGTTTTTTTCTTTTTTCTTTCTTTCTGTCTTTTCTTTTCTTTCTTTCTTTCTTCTTTTTTTTTTGGTGAGGCAATTGGGGTTGAGTGACTTGCCCAAAGTCACACAGCTAGTAAGTATCAAGTGTCTGGGGCAAGATTTGAATTCAGGTCCTCCTGATTCCAGGGTCAGTGCTCTATACACTGCACCACCTCGCTGCCCCCTTTTTTTCTTTTTTGAGGTCTTTCCCTTGTGTTCTGATTCTTCTTTCACAATATGACTAATGCAGAAATATTTTTAATGTGATTGTACATATGTAACCTATATCAGATTTCTTTCTGTCTTGGGTAGGGGGGAAGGAAGGGAGGGTGGGAGAAAAATTTGGAACTAAAAATCCTATGAAAACAAATGTTGAAAACTATCTTAACATGTAACTGGAAAATAATAAAATACTTTTATACTTTAAGAAAAACAGGGGAAGCTAGGTAGCACGATGGATAATGAACCCGCCTTGGAGTCAGGAGGACCTGAGTTCAAATCCAGCCTCAGACACTTGACACTTACTAGCTGTGTGACCCTGGGCAAGTCACTTAACCCCAATTGCCTCACAAAAACAAAACAAACAAACAAACAGAGCCAGCAGGTAAGAGCCAGGAGTCCACTGTGCTTGGAAAGGCTCTGGTTCTAAGCCCCTAACAACAAAACACTTTTTGTCCCTTTGTCCGGTCCAAAAGCTTATGCTTTTCTTTTGTCCTGGTTTTCAATCAATCAAGAAATAATTATTGAATGCTATTTGCAAGGTGGAGGAGGAAAATACAAAGTATTGAGAAAAGAGGGGTGGATTTGAAATCAAAGGACCTGAATACAAAGCGTGGCTCTGCTCCTTAGTATCTGTGTGGCCTCGAACAGGTCAATTAATCTTTCTCTGTGCCTCAGTTCCTTCACTTGTAAAATGATGGGGTTAGATGAAATCTTTGGCTCTAGAACCCCTTCGGGATTCATGATACTGCTCTAAGATACATGCTAAAGAAAAGTTTAACAGCACTTTAGGCAGGAAAATTGTTACAAGCATGTTTCCTCTATGACAACAAGCTTGTTTGAAACATTATAGATTTGTTTCTGCAGTGATTCAAAATTATCATGATCATGTGCACAACAATTTCTGTATCTATGCAGAAATTAGGGTCTATTTCTAACATAATGCAATGTATCTTTGCAATTTCTCAACCTCTCATCAAATTGTTTCCAAACTGCCACAAGGGTTCACCATTCATAGCAAACCAATTCCCAGTGGATGTCCTACCCTCTTGTGTGCCCTGCACTCTATACCAGAATAGCATCCTTGTTCTCTTCTGTTACTCTGTAAATAGTTTTGTGGTCATGTGATCAAGGTGTTATAAATTTTGTAATATTGCAGTGCAAGGGTCAGGCTATTTGAAAATCATGATTGCTGGATATGCCTATTACATGAAATCTTAAAACCATCACGTACCATTACAAACATCTTGAAGAAACAAACCTTATATTGACTCTCATTGCACCACAAAGGCTGCTTTCTGTTTTCTGTTTGAAACTTATCATCTGCTCATGTTATTAACTCTTCTATCTGGAGCATTTTCATATGAACTGGTTGGTAACATTGGAGTCAGTCAGTTGTTTAGTAGAGTCTTTGTGAGACTGCAGCCAGTGTGTCAGCAGTGGAAGAGAAGAGAGTCATGTCTGAAGAACTTCTTTCCTTACAAAGATTATTTACATATAAATGTCAACAAAAACTAAATAACATATACAATTATACTTTAAGTAGATTTATTATTTAAGGTTGCTAATAATTAGCCAGTAGAAAAGTAAATATTTTATGTCATAACTAGCGATTCATTTGTGATTGATTAGATATATATTTTTATAATTATAATTAAAATTACATAATGTACATTTTCATTTGGAGCTTTTGAGGGGTAAAAGTTATCCTTATAGTTATTTTAGGAACTTAATAAAATTAAAGGGACATCATGAGTAGTGTATTAAATTACACTGTGAATTCACAGCTTTTTGTTGATATTGAAAACAGTTCATGGAATAAAAAACCTTGGGGACCACTGAATTAGATGATTTCCAAGGTCACGTCCAGGTCTAAGTCCTCTGATCTTATAAGGGAAGACAAGGAAGATCATGACAATAACAAACGTGATGAAGAGGCCAATGATGATTTTTAGAAGTAAATAGATTTTTAGGTGTAAGATATATAAAGTTAATTAAAATAGCTTATATGTTATATGGTATAATTACTTATATTTATGGATTTTCATATGTACTTATAGGATCATAGATCCAGAGTTGGAGTGGGAATCCTCAGAGACCATACAGCCCAACCACTTCATTTTGTAGATAAGGAAACTGAGGCACAACAGGTTAACAGATCTAGCCATGGTCACACTATTGGTGTGAAGCAGAATTTCAACATTTGAGCCCAGGTCCTCTGACCCCAGACACTTCCTACTTCAGCCTAGTCCTTGCTTATAGCTATGTGCAACACACAGGTGCATATGTATGTCTATGAAATAGACACATTATTCCTTTTAATTATATCTTAGGGGCAGCTAGGTGGCACAGTGGATAGAGCACCAGCCCTGGAGTCAGGAGTACCTGAGTTCAAATCTGGCCTCAGACACTTAACACTTACTAGCTGTGTGACCCTGGGCAAGTCACTTAACCCCAATTGCCTCACTAAAAAACAAAAAAAACAAAAACAAAAAAAAATTATATCTTAGTTTAGGGGTATGGGCTATATTCATGGGAACCAATATTCAGAGGCAACCTAACATAGTAACCAGAAAGGCTCAACAAAGCTTGGAGTCAGAAAGACCTGGGTTCTGACATACTAACACTATGACCCTGAACAAATAATGTAACCTCTCAGTGGGCCAGGTAATTCTCTGACACTATAATTTACAGAGCCGGTTCAATATACATATTATGTATGTATGTGTGTGTATGCATATACATAGTTTTATTTATATGTGTGTATATACATATGTGCATATAAATCAGATTTATAATATATTAGGTAGATAACTGGAGATAGCCATATAGATATAAATAAATAGCCATACCTCTACCTTCACAAAAAAAATACACAAATAGTTTACCAATCTTGCTTTGCCTTTAGCTTCAGTGACCTAGTTGTCATGCCCACTCCTGCTTCTCTCAGAATCCTAAAGAACAAAGTGTTCCACAGTGGAGACAACAAGAACACAAAAACTCTCCTCTACGTGCCCAGGGACTCTATTGGAGAGTGTGTCCATTTCTTCTTTGAGCACCTTCCAAATTTCATTGAATGAACTACTTTGCAAAGCTTTTCTCTCTTTGGGCAACCAGTCCAGAGGAATGAGGCCAAAAGCTTCAGCCTGTTTGGGGGAATTGGGGGAGGGATCCCCTGAGAAACTATCACTAATCATCCCCATTTTAAGGATTGAAGCCTAGAATCATAGAATGGCAGAGCTGGAAAGGACCACTGGAAACAGGAGAATTGTAACCCATGTTCCTGTAGCAATTTCTAAGGGTGGAGAATTGGCAAAAGACTAAGGAGGTGTCAATTCCTATGAAGATATGCCAGACACAATTTAAGCACGTTAGGATGCATCATTCATCCAGTTGTCATTTTTTAAAAGCCAAGAGAAATGTTTGACCCACTTATCAGATATAGAGGATTGGTCTCCATTTCAGGAAGACCTCAGTTTAAGGCCTGCCTCTTACACATCCTGCTTGTAGGACCCTGGCAAATCACTTAACATCTCGGTGCTCCCTAAAATTGTGAACAGCAGGAAAGATGCTGACTTGGATGGGTGAGGGAGTTTCTTCATCTGTGCACTCCTCGAATTAAATCATAAAGCTTGTAAATAATTATACATATGTAATACACACAAGATAAATATATGTAGTGATATATATGCACATAGATATGTATACACATATATAATATGTAGAACAATATATGCATGAATAGTGAATTGGATTGACTTAGAGGGACCATCCCTTGGAGCACACACATAGCTGCCCTACCTGCTTCCTAAGTGCTTTGGAATCTGCTTCAGAGCTAAAGGGTTTGTGCTTTGAAATGGCAAAGTGTCCCCTCATTGATCACTAAGCAGAAGGTCTGATGACTCAGTGACTATTTAAAGACAAGTATCTAAACCTCAGAACCATCTTTCCTACTGGCTTTGAATTCTGTCAAGATTATCATCCCTCAGAGGGTGGTAACCTGGCCTGCCCTATCAAAACATCCTTCATAGGCAAACCTATGGCTGAGTTTGGACTTCTGCTTCTGCATTTATTCTTCCCTAATCTTAGGTAAACTTCTGTCCCAAGATGAATGTGTCCAACCTTGGATGCAACCTTGTGAATCCAAGGTGTCCAGAGGTCTTGACTCTTTTTTGCTCAAAACTAACTGACAACCTGGAGAGAAATCCCCAGCACCTGGAGGAAGACCACCATCAATAAGAGGATGAGCCCTCACCTGGACCATTTACCAGACGGCATAGACTGGGAGTTGTTTGGATAGTGCAGGATGAAGGTGGAAAGTAAAAATGACTAGTCAGCACTCCTGCACACTGCTGTGTGTGTTCTAGTGAGGTTTAAATATGTCTCCCATGAGAGTAAAACAGTACTTTTAAGTTAAGTTACTGAATCTTGTTTTAAGTTGTTCTGGCAATTTGCCCTGTGAGTAATAGCATTTCTTTTGTATGTAGAAAAAATAGCTGTCCCATACTTGATTTATATCTTACAATGAGTACTTTTTACTCTTCCCTTGGAAATACTTATATATTAGCCAAAACCTAAGCTTTAGAAAAATATGTCCATGGAGCTCCAGGGTAAGGGGTTTTTAAGCTAAGGAGTGTGACAAAAGAGAACCTTCTCTTCATTGAATTAAAATTCAAGCTCCCCCAGGACTGAACTCATTGCATATCATATGCCTGAGTTCAGAAGAAAGGGGCCTCTTAATAAGAAGGGGTTGGAAAAACTGCCCCAGCCCCCTGGACTCAGCATTGATTTGTCAATATAAGACATATGTTTGTTTCTGAATATAACTGCATTGATTACCCTCAAGTAAAAAAAAAAACTTATAATTGAAACTTCATGCTTTGTAATTATGAGCAATCATGACCCTAAAGAAGAGATATGTGGAGGTACCTTCCTTGCTTTTTTTACTCATGTGGGACACTATGAGTATGGACTAATGTTGAACTTCAATATTGTTGAATGGTGTTGGTCGGTTTTCCTGGACAGTGTTTTTACCTCTATCTTTTTTTTCATTCTTATCATAAAGGACTGTTCTCTGGTGTCTCCATTGGGAAATGGGGATATGAATAAGAATAGAGGCTAAACCTGTGATTTCACTGGTATAAAGTAAGGAAATTCCCTCTACCCATAAAGGTCAGCACCTTCTTGGCAACCTTAGAGTCTTAAAGAGATTTAGGGACTTGCCTAGAGTTCTTTGGTCAATGTGAGTCAGAGGCAGAGCTTGAACCTAAGTTACACTGGTTCTAAAGTGGGCTTTCTATCCATCAGCCAAGGTAAGATGTTTTCAAAGACATTAGTAAAAATGCAAATTAAAATATGATTTACCAAGGATCAGTAAGAACAGAGTAATACCTACATATACATTTATATGTATACGTGCACACACATCATTTACCTTTCTCTTTGTCACCTCTGTGCATATTTGTTTTGCAAGTGACCCAGGTATAGCTTTGCAAGGGGCTCCCTGTGTCCTCCTGGATATGTGATCCCCCACTCAGCAATAGGCTTAAATCCCTCACCACCCAGAGAGGGAGGTCAGGGTCATCCTTGGGTCACAGTGGTTAAAGATGACTGTCCATTCCAGGCTTCAGTTAGCTTTCCAATCCCTCTTTATCTCTGTTAGCTTGATGATACTTAGTGATGGAGTTGGACATTAACCACTCCATCCTCTTGCAGCTGAATGGAAGCATCTCTGTCCCCCAGCTCCTCTCTTGGAGGTTAGGAGCCCTTGCCCTCTGGAAGTCAAGACCTGGAACAAATACACCCTTATCTGAATAAACAGGAACGACTTAGAGTGTTGGAAGAGAAAAAGAACCCCTAATGAAAACAGGTTGAAACTAGCTGATGCTGTCTTTTCTCAGTACAAAGGCAATTATCATTCAGTAGAAAAATTTGCCATGAAAATAATGAGTAATTGACCAAGACATTATCATCCAGAAAGGATATCACCTGATGTTTTGGTTTTGATGAATCTTCTTCCAAAATCATCTTGCCTGTGTTCATCTTGACTCTCTACAGCATAGGTGAAAGACAGACAAGCTTTAATTGTACATTTGCCCGTGCTTTATCACCAAAGTGATAGCACAAACACATTTCACAGGGTCCTCGTGCAATGTAATTACTCTGATTTTGACATGGACCTATCACAGATAAAATTGATGGCAGTATGAAATACCACTGCTTTCTCTCCAAGGAATGAGCATTGAGGTATTCTTCTTAATTCAGAGGTATGAGCCTTAAAGTATCATGTATTTTAAGCAGGAAGAGACCTTAGAGGTCATATGGTCCAACTCTTTCATTCTACTTTACAAGGAAACTGAGGCTCAGAACATGACTTGTCACACAATCAGTATCAAAGGTGAAATTTAAACCCAGTTCTTCTTGATCCTCAGTCCAATGCTCTATCTTGCCATTCTGCCTCTCTGACAATTTTTCATTGAATATGTGAGTGAACAAATGAATGAATGAAAAACCATATTAATAGGCAGGTTATTCACTAATTTTGTTGAGTTTTTTCTGTTTCATTTCATTGCAATTTGAGATGTGTTCATGACAGTGAGGGTGAACTTCTATTCTCTAGCTCCAGTGGCTGTTGGAACATTGAGGGCAGTATACTGATTTTGAAGGAGGATAGAGAAGAAAAAGGAGGGCATTGGGTAGAACTTTTTTTCAAATTAATCTTATATTTAATCATTTCATTTTTTCTAATTGTTTTGCCCACTTCAAAATGTGAACACACTTTCAGTCCATCCTTATGTAGAATAGATGGACAATTTCAGTGACTTGGAAGATACATGGGGGAATAAACCTAGGGTCTTTATCAACAATAGAAAAAGGGGTGGAGTCCAAGGAGGTCAAAGTCAGTAAGAAAAGTCCCACCACCATGGACCAGCATAGTTAGAGAAGCACATTTTGTTGTAGAAAAAAATAGAAACCAAGTGGGTGCCCTTTGATTGTGGGAAAGCTGAATAAACTATAGCACCTGAGTGTTACCAAATATCATTGTGCTGTGAGAAATGGAGGATGTGAGCAATTCAGAGAAACCTGGAAAGACTTATAAACTCTTTTGGAGTCAAGTTAGCAGAAGTATGATATACACAGTGATTGAAATAATATGCATGAAAAGGAAGCCAAACTGAGTAATTGTAATGACCAATGCTGATCTAGGAGAACAGACAGTGAAATACACACTCTGCTTCTCAGTTGTACCATGGGTATAGAGTGCTAAATAAGTGGTCAGAAGTAGCAACTACCATTTTCTTTCTTTTAAAAAAAAAAAAACATTTACTTCAGGGGCAGCTAGGTGGTGCAGTGGATAGAGAACCAGCCCTGGAGTCAGGAGGACCTGAGTTCAAATCTGGCCTCAGACACTTGACAATTACTAGCTGCGTGACCCTGGGCAAGTCACTTAACCCCAATTGCCTCCCCCCCAAAAAAAATTAATTCAACAAGTATGCTTGTTATCTGGGGAGTAAAAGGTTGTTTTATAAAAAAGAATATCCCCCTGGTAATTTTGCCAAGGATGGATTGGAAAGAGAAGAGGCTGGAGGCACAGAGGCCATTTGGAAACTATTATAATAGACTAAGCCAGAGGTGTTGAGGATCTGAACTAGGGTGGTGACTAAATAATTGGGAAGAAGGGGACAGAGATGTTCTAGAAATAGAATCAAAAACATTTAGCAACTTATTCAACATGGAGAGTGAGGGAGGATGAAGATTTGAAGAAGACTGTTCAGTTGTTGATCTATATAGGTTAAAGGTCACAGACCCAGGTGCCTAGAAAAATAGGGAAGTGAGTGTGAGGGGAGTATTTAGAACAGGGATTCCTAACTTGGGTCCTCAGACAGATTTCAGGGGAGTCTGTGAACTAAGATGGAAAAAATCCCATCTTTAATTTCCCTAAACTTTAACTGAAAATTAGCATTTTCTTCAATTATCTTAAAACATTATCCTGAGTCAGGGTCCCTAGTCTTCACCAGAATGCTAAAGGAATCCAAGATATAGAAAAGGGTGAAGAACCCTTGATTTAGAGGGAAAGATAATGGGTTATGTTTGGGGCGTTGAGTTAGAGATGTCTAAAGTGCCCCAAGACAGAGATATATTTTGTAAATACATATATGCACATATTTCCCTCTATAGAATAATGTAAGTTCCTTGAGGGCAAGAACTGGTTCAGTGTGTGTGTGTGTGTGTGTGTGAGAGAGAGAGAGTGTTCCCAGGATCTAATACAGTGCCTGGAACATAGTAAGTGCTTAATAAATTCCTGTGGATTGATTGGTTCCCAATAGGCAGATGATGTGACTAGAGCTCAGGAGAGAGCTGAGGGCTATAGATGAAGATTTGGGAATCATTCACATAGACATGTTGGGTGAGTTGATGGGATCTGAGGTCACCAATGGAGAGAAAGTATAGAGTAAGGAGAGAAGAGAACCCAAGACAGAGGCTTTTGCTATGAGGGAGAGTTCAATGGCTGGGTGTGGGCAAGCTCTGAAAATGAATGTGATTTAAACACAAAAGGCATCTTTTTTAAAAGAAGAGGCAAAAGAAGGGGAAGGCCTTCACAGGCATAAATCTCAGACTGGCATAAAAAGTCAGAGAGCAGCATTCAGAGAAAGCAGTGGTGTGGTTAGGGATCTAGGAGACATTTTGGCGTCTGTTATCCTAGCAAGTGTGGCCAAATGAAAGGGTGCCAAATATTGACTGGAAAAACATAAATGCCAGCTTTCTCACCCATAATCAGGAACGGGAAGAGAATCACAGAACTTCAGTCTTACTTGCATGAAATTGTCAGCTGAATTGCTTTCCCACAATTCTTGTTTATGACTCACCCAGAAAAGAAGCTGGGGCTGCCTTAAAATGTGGCTCCACAACCTCTGGAGGCCAATCCCTACCCCAAATGGAACAAACACTAAATATAGGGATGAATCAACTTCCCAAATGATGAGAAGGTACCGGCATCTTCCCCCTGCCCCCTTATTTTGTACCTTTAAATGAACACTTTAAGGAGAGTCAAAGCATTTCATTTTATCATTGATCAAATGGAACTCTTCCATAAAAATTATTCTACCAAGTGGCTTTGTCCCAAGATTCTTCCATCTTTCAATTAGGAAATATTTTTGCTCATACCAATAGGGTAAGATACTCAGAATCTTAAATCAATGCAACCATAAATTACATATAAGCAAAAACATCAGGCTATCAGCCTTGCCCCAGAGATTTATTGCTGAAATAGGTAACTCCATTGCAAAACCATACATTAGTTTTTATAAAGTAAGAGACAGGGAGAAATCAATAATAATTTTAGCACACTCTTGCTTTTAATGGTCCATTTATAACAGCTACTTATCTCTCCTATTATTTTAACTCATTATAACAATGTCACACTATGAGAAAAAAGATTGTCACCATTATGGGAATATCTATTTAAACTCAAGTCTGACTGATTAGACTTTATTGTGATTCATACATAAGTAAAATAGCTTCCCATGTGTAACCTGTCCTTTGGTTCTTAGAGATTCTATCCTCTCTTCTGTTGAGGATACAGAACTTTTGATCATCTTAGTTGGACTTTCAAACATTTATTATCAAGTTGGTCAACCATACTGGTAAACTAGAGATGGGTCAAAGGTCCATTGGCTCAGTTGGGAATGGCATGAAAGAGACCAGGTTTGATCACCTTGTGTGCCATAACTTATTATCACTATTTCCTACATCTCTTGACTTTGATCCAGAGTGGAATTGTGAAAAGAATGCGGCTATGGCAGCAGAAACATCTTGTCTATTGGGAAATACAACTCAAAGTACATGTCTACATGAAAGTGAGTGAGACGCATCCTCCTCACATGTAGGTTCCTGTCCCACATGTGTATTGGTACAGGGATGGGTTGTTATTGTTGTGCTTATTCCAGGCTACCACTTTGTTCTTGTGTGATAAGTCCCCCTGATTTCAGTCAAGGGGAAGGGGTTGGTGTATTCATCCAAAGAGAAGGTTCTTACAAGAAAAGAACAGGATCCTAGGGTAATTTGGCTTTGGAACTCCCATACTAGATTGTTGGTTGATGAATGGATGTAGGCATCAACTAGCTTGATTCTCCTGCCTAACCACTAGAGTAGATGGATTTTTTTACATCCTACCCAGCCATCCCTCGAATATACCTTGCCATCCACCCTGCTGCAACACTTGTACCTTCTCCTTCCCCTCTCCTTGCTTTCCATGCCCTGTGGATCAATTCATGAATCCTATGAATTCCCAGGTGCTCCCTTCCTTGGTTACCACTCCTATTAGTATACTGTCTCCCCTAGTACAATGCAAGCATCTTCAGATCAAGCACTACCTTACTTTTGAATTTGCACATAGCACAGCGCCTGAAAGATAGTAAGCACATCAAAAATGATTTTTCATTCTTTCATTCAAATAGATAGTAGCATATTACCAACCATGGTACTATTGTACAGGAAATGGATGATCAGTAAAGGAAGTGTGCCAGTCTCGTCATGAGAGCCAAAATAAGTGATGAAGGGCACATGTATTGCCCTGGTATGCACAGATTTTGAGAAGCTCTCTAGAATATCTCTGAATATCACGCAACAAATTATACAGGATCAGAAGATGTAGACAAGTTGTGACCTGAAACCACTAAAGGAAAGGGGCACATCATTGAGGTCCATGATTCCTTGATGCATTGAATTTTGATCACTTTTAATTTCACTTCAGTCCTTTGAGGTCACATAGAAAAGTCTTGCTGGGGCCAAAGTTAGCATCCAGATGAGAGTGGGGGCCACTGCTTTCAGGCAATCAAAGGAGGCAGGAGAGTCTCTAGTGTCTTCCTTGACTTTGTCCCCATCCTAGCTGACCCAGGTGCTGCAACTGGATGAATTTTCTTTCAAAACCTGGCCTGACTTTGCCGTCTCCTGGCTGGCTCCCTCCCTCCAGACCTTTCTCCGTCTCCTGCCTAAACACCTGTTTCCTCCCTCTCCCAAACTGAATACCTTCCCTTTGCCTTCAGACTTCCATGTGTCTATTATATGATTTTCTTTTGCACATTGGACATAATTTTAGTTAGTTTTTAATACTATTTTTTGTTCTGCAATCTTCCTTTTCAAAAGTCTTTCCACATATCTGGATGCTTTTCTAGAGTCTTTTTCCCTCTGGTGTCAATATTTCTGACAATTACATTAAATACAAAGTATTGAGACATATTGTCTTCATTAATTATATATTGTATATAAATTAAAGAAGTCTCTAGGAAAAAATGTTCCAACTTTTACAATCACTTCAAGGTCCAGTTACCAGTTTAAATTGGAACTTTCTCTCCTACTTCTCATCACTTGTAAAGTAAGATCCCATCTACCTTGGCTGCAGGTTCCATCCCTTACCTCTGACCTGAATTGAGTTTCCTATCTTTTAAATCACAGGGATCTTGACTTAGCAGCTTTTCTGGATATTACCCATAGAATTTCTCTGAACCAACTGGCCCTTTCCTGAGGATGAAGTCCCATGCCTCTCTGGGATGGCCAGTTTCTCAGACCTCCTTCAAAAGCACTGAATTTAGAGATAGAGGACCTGGGTTTGGATCCCAGCTCTATAAATTCTGATCTGCATGACTTTGGACAGGTCACTTCCGCCCCTCTTATCTATACCTCAGTTTCCTATATACAAAATAAGAGAGTTAGTCATTTATTGTTTATTCATTCAGTCATGTCCAACTCTGTGACCCCATTTGCGGTTACTATTTTCTTCTCCAGCTCATTTTACAGATGAGGAAACTGAAGCAAATGGGGTTAAGTGACTTGCCCAAGGTCACTCAGGCTAGTAAGTGTCTGATGGCAGATTCAAACTCAGGAAGATGAATCTTCCTGACTCCAGGCCAGATGCTTTATCCACTGTGCCAACAGTGGGGCATAGTAATCTCCAAGGTCCCTGCCAACTCTAAATCCTTTCATGCTTGGATAGTGCCCTCTCCCAAATCTGCTTCTCTAACTTACTGAATGCATCAGCCAGGTCCTCAGGGAGCAACAGATTACTTCTCTCCTCATGATTCCAGGGATAACCATGATTGGCTGGTATTTCTTGCACTGTTCATGAACTCTCCCCAGTGTGCTTCTCGTTGATAGCTAGCCAGACTTCATTAGCTATTTTCACAAAGGACTATCACTAGGGTAGTATGATCAGAACGGTTGATACAAAACATTGCCCTCGTCAATAATAATAACAATAGCAATAACAATAACTTGAAGGCATTCTCTTCCAGAAGTCCACACAAGTCCATGGGAGAATGAACTCTAGCAGGAGCAGATACATATGACCAGAGAAAAAACTCACAACTTCTGGTTCCTGGGATCTTTTCATGAGTCCATAGTAAGCATTCCTCTCTGATGTGAGTACTCATGTGCTTACAGGTTCTTTCCCCCCTAGGGTGGCTGTCTCTCTGCATCTGGGCTTGTCTGTCTTAGCCCTCAGAGAGCCCTTGGAATTGCTCTCTTCTCTCATCTAGAATGGTGTTCTCCTATTGGTTCAGTCTCTTTCACGGAGGAGTAGCGGGGAGGGGTGTGGGAATGCTACATTCCCTCTGGACTCACAAACAGGTTGAGGCAGTAAAAGGATTTCATTAGAGAAGTAAATGATTAGAAGGGAAAAAAGATGAACCAGGAGTGTAGGGGATAAGCAATGGTCAGTCAGTATACAACCTCTGCCGCCATAAAATGGCAAGAGAACTCATGGAGGTCAAGACCTCCAGCACACTGGATAGACTCCCTGATAGTAGGGGTTTAAACAAGCATCCCACAGCACGTCCCTATGCAGGCACATAAATATTTCTTCACAAACAACTTTGAGATCTCTGGAGTATCTAACTTTAAGATCTTGCTTAATATTTGTCTGGGGGCAGCTAGGTGGCACAGTGGATAGAGCACCAGCCCTGGATTCAGGAGCACCTGAGTTGAAATCCAGCCTCAGACACTTAACACTTAATAGCTATGTGACCCTGGGCAAGTCACTTAACCCCAATTGCCTCACCAAAAAAAAAAAATTAAAAAAAAATATTTGTCTGCTCGGGGAAATCATTTTTGTCTGCTATTTCTGATAACTATTTACATGTGTTTTTAAAAAATATTTAAATAAATACTAGTTCTTATTGCTGCTTCCACTGCTAACACAAGTTAATACTGTGCTCTAACATTAACAAAGATTGCTTTTACAACATGTTTCTTCCCAAGAAGCCCATAATGCTTCATTGGAAATCTTATTTATTCTCACAATATCCTTCTGAAGGAGTTTGGGAAAACTTACCTTGGATGGAGAAGAACCTCTAGGAAATTCACTCCCCGGAGGGACTGACTCGTGCTGCTTCTAGTATCACCCAGAGAGAGTCGAAAGACATTAGTTTACTTGCCCTGAACTTCCTGGACAATACAAACTTTTCAGTTGTTCTTGGTTAGGGGGTTTCAGTTGGACCTTAAACCTTAAGGAGTTTCTCTTAAGTGAGTAAAAAGGGAGTTTCAGGGGCAGCTAGGTGGCACAGTGGATAGAACTCTGGAGTCAGGAGGAGCTGAGTTCAAATCTGGCCTCAGACACTTGACACTTACTAGCTGTGTGACCTTGGGCAAGTCACTTAACCCCAATTGCCTCACCAAAAAAAAAAAAAGGCAGGGGGAGAGTTTCATTGATTAGTGGGATATTCCTTGTTGGATGTTTCCTTGCATCTATTAAATCACTCATCCAGAAACCACTGACCCCCAAAAGGATTTTTTCATTAAATAAAATAAAATAGGAGGGGGGAAATAAATACTTGATAATTGAAAATCATTTAAATTTTAAAATACAACTGAGTCAAAAAATACAACTGAGTCCAAAGGATATGAAATATCTGAATATAAACATGAACAATTCAACAGCCATATGGTTACAACCATCTAGATAGTAATCTGACATTAACAACCAGTGTTGAGATCAAGGACTGCAGCACTCTCCCTTCTCTACTAAGGGCAACCCTCTGCTCTAGACTCATACATCTGATCTATCCTGGACTGGGTTCAGTCCTGAGAAAACTTGACAATCTAGATTCCAAGAAAAGGATCAGTCACCTTTTCTTACATTCTTTTTTTTAGCTCATTATATCTACTATCCTGGCACCCTGAGGGGAAATTGACTAAGAATGTCTAGGGTTTCCCCAAAAAGGGAGGGGGAGAAAAGTATTCAATCTACAATGTTTAATCAGGTATGGGGTGGGGGGGTGGGCAGATAGGTGGTGCAGTGGATAAAGCACCAGCCCTGGATTCAGGAGGACCTGAGTTCAAATCCAGCCTCAGACACTTGTAACTTACTAGCTGTGTGACCCTGGGCAAGTCATTTAACTTTCATTGCCCCTCAAAAAAACAAAAACAAAAATTAAATCAGGTATGGGACAGGTATTTATTCCTACACACATAGGAAAATTTTTTTTAAAACTTTACTACAGACATTTACAGAAAAACTGAAATAGGATTCAGTAATTTATTTGTGAGAGTCTGATACGTAAAACTCTTCAGAACATAAAATAATTTATGGGGCCAGGGAATAGACATTCCATATTTCACCTTAGCTCTGCACTGTTCAAACAACTCCTAATCTCTGGCTTCTGAAAAAGTTGGTCTCATCCTTTTGGTGGTCTTCACTGGAGTGGTTGACAGGGACTTCTCTTCTTTGCTGAAAGTAGGCTTGATTCGAAAGATTCAAGATTGCCAGACCTTTTCTACTCATAGGGTGGTTTCCAAGCCTGGACATGTCCATCTGGACCTATACTGGATGTAAGATCAAGAAAGAAAAGGCACTGATGAGGCCATTCAAAGCCCAGGACCCCGCTTGCCTAGACAAGATTTGGGTGTTAGTTGCCATGTTCATAGGGCAACATGGCAGCTGGGGTAGGAGACAGAATAAGCTGTCCTTTCTCCCACCAGTCAGGGGAAGGTACATTATGCCACCTAAAGCATCAAAAGAAGAGAGGTAGACCTTTTTCAAGGTACACCGAGTCATTGGCTCTTTCAACTGATCAGTCAGTGAAAGGTTATCTTAAATCATCAAGCCCCTTCATAGATGAGTACAGATGCCACCATGCTGTTTATATTTGCTTTTATAGAAATAAATAATCTGTAATGTTTGACTTAATATTTTAGTTTGTGCCCTTATGGTGACAATACAGACATGATCTTTCATCTCTTCAGAAGCAGTTTTCTCAGCCAATTACTGTCACAAATAAGGATTATTATTCTTGCACTAATCCACTCTTTGGATGCAAAATTTTGTGCTCCATGAGGCAACAGTGCTTTCTGATAGCCAAAAATGAAAGTGTCTTTTAGGATAAATTAAAATAAAGGAGATGAGTCCTGCTACCCTCTACCCTGATCAGGTCCTATTTGGAGTATTGTGTTCAATTGTGGGCTTCACATTTGAGGGAGGATGCTGCCAAGCAAACTAGCTTCTGGAGACCAGGGTGACCAGGATGCTGTGGGAGCATGTCAAGTGGGGAACAATTGAAAGAACTGGACATGTTTAGTCTGGAGAAGGGAAGCCTCAAGGCAGAGGGAATCATTGTCTTGAAGCTTTCAATGGGGATTATTGAAAAATCTAATAAATTTAAGAAATAAAAAGGACCTTAGAAGCAACACAACTCCATATTTCACAAAAGCAGGAACTGAGGCATAAAGTTAAATAACTTGCTCACAGTCATATAAGTAATTCATGGCAGGCCCAAGATTAGAAGCCAAGTTTCTTGGTGCCCAAATGCATTACTCTTTCCACTCCACCATACTCTCAGTGTGACTATAAGCCAGGATCCCTCTTTTACCTCAAAGGTCTTATAATCTGGTTGGGAAAAGAAGAATGTGACAATGAGCCAATTATAAGGAAGTATAAGACAATCAAATTTTGTAGTGCAGGCTCAGGGTCATAGGAGGGCATCACTTAAAGTAGGGGCACTAGGGCAGTAGGGCTGAGAATAATTGGGGAACTCAGAGGAAATTGGCCTGGAGCTGATGTAGTTTGGTTACATGAAGGAAAACAGGAGGACATTCCAGAGGAGAGGGAGAAACATGGAGACAGCGATAGCAGAAGGCCATGGGGAGGCCTGAACCTAGAGGAGGGACACTCCAGACTTCTAGTGTTTGGCATCATTTGCCCTTTCTTTTTGTTGCTACTGGTGCCCCCTTCTCATTGAGCTGGATAGACAAGGTTTCTCTCTCCGGATGCCCTGTATCTTCTAACTCTGTTTCATCAGCCTCACCACTCCCCATGAATATCCGCTCTTTGAGGGCAGAAATGGTTTTATTTTTGTCTTTGTAGTCTTAGTGCTTGGCACACAGTAGATTCAATGAACGCTTCGGAGTGGAATGAAGAGGTCAAACAGGTTGGCCTGTAAACTCCCTTCCAGCTCGAAACATGTGAGATATGCTATGAAGCTGGCAGAGCTGGGAAATTTTTCTCCAAGCCAAGTAACTTGACTGACTGCTGGTGAAAAAGATGGTGTAGGGGAGAGACCTGGGTGCATGAGATCTGGGGACATTTGGGGAAAGTTATTGTATGTCTTCTGAGGTTCCCAATTAACATTGCAGATTAAGACTGTTTGCCGCTTTCTCTTGTTTGATCTCCATCACCTGAAGAGGAAAAAATTAGGGCTTTATTCAAATTATGTTGTCATTTTCTATTGATTAGGAGTAAGTTTGGTTTACTACTCCTTTTGTTTTTCCTTTTCTTCAAAGAGGGAAACTTGGGGCGGCTAGGTGTCCCACTGGATAAAGCACGGGGGGGGGGTGGATTCAGGAGTACCTGAGTTCAAATTCGGCCTCAGACACTTGACACTTACTAGCTGTGTGACCCGGGCAAGTCACTTAACCCCCATTGCCCCGCAAAAATAAAAACAAAACAAAGAGGGAAACTCCTGTGTGTTTCCTGCTCTCTGGCTTCATTTTGTTGCCAAAACTCCAGAGGATGGAAGACCAAAGATGGTGAGAAATCACAACCCTCGATACTCCCAGAAAGTCTGCTAGGTTTCTGGGGCTATTGAACCTTCCAGCCAACATCCCAGCCTCCTCTGCTGTATACAAGGAACCTCATCACCCTTACATGTCCTCTCTTCCTCTTTCCATCCAAGCCCATTGGAGATGATTCCTGGTCTGGGAAAGGACCCACTCCAACAGAAAAGAGTGTTGAAGGGGGGCGAGGGAACCCTGGAGAAAGTGTCCATTCATACGATGTACTCCCACTGCTTTTAAGACACATGCAGAAAGCTGGTGTCACCCATTGGGTTCTTCTTCCCGCGGATTGAAAGCCCAATTCCAAAGTCCTGGGTTTTAAAGGTGAGTCCCTTTCCCCAATCTCCAGCGCCTAGGAGGTGAGGCCTTAGGGATGGGGGTGGGAGGTGACAATCCGGGGGCCCTATGCACAGCCCTCTCACTCCGGATTGCAATGCAGTCTCCCCGTAGATTCTTTCCAGGGCTTTATCGGTTGGGCGACAAGTCTCCATCACTTCCTCTAGAGGGGTGGTCAAGGCAGGGATTCGGTTAGCTTTTTGATTGGAGCTCCCTGTAAAAAGCGAAAGCAGAGGCAAGGTTAGGAAAGACAGCCGGGAAGCGGCCCTGAGCTGGCTTCCCCGGACACCAGGAGGCCGAACTTCGATCTTGGCCGGGGACCCTGAAGCATTTTCAGGACCAAGGGCACAGCAGCACCAGTTCTGTGGGATGATTGGCGCAGCTCTTGGGACGAGAGCAAAGCGTTGGGGCTTGCTCCGAAGCAGCCCTGAGGAAGTTTTAGTGCTATCAGCCCAGTGGAAGATCCCAGCCCAGTCCCCCACCCACCCCCGAATCCCTTGGAGGACCGCCAGAGTGGGTGCACTAGGAGAAGCTAGACTTGCCGGCGTTTCAGCCCCATCTGATGCCCTTCCTTTAAAATGAACCAATCCCCGCCCTCCAAAAAAAGGAACGATCCAGAAGTTGGTCAAACACCAGGATCCCTCTCCCTTATTTTCTGTTAAAAGAAAAGGTGTGTTGGCCTATTTTGTTGCTGCTGCTTGGGCTTTGTTTTTGTTTTGGGGGGAAGACGGAATCGTACTGAACCTCCTGTGGTTGTTGGTTAATTTAAATTTTTTAAAGCGATTAATTACCCTCCAGCCCATGGTAGAGAACCCTAAAGACCCTAAAATTCCTACAAATTGACTCCACACCATAGAAGAAGCGAATGTACATTGTCATATTCACCCAATTCCCTGAAGGATTGATTTTTTTAAATAGAGATACACGTCTCGACTTGTGTCCCCAAAGTTGAAAGCGAAAGCCGAGACCATAATTGATTTCTTGTAGCCAAGACCCAGATGCAGCAGTTATGGAGTCATGGACTAGAAGGAAAAAATCCTGTGCTTCGGGAGCGCAAAGCGATAGGGCTGAAGGGAGAAGAGAATGAAGGAAGGGAGAAGGGAAAGATGCATAGAGCCAACCTGGGCTGAGCCTCCCCGCTGCTCTTTGTAGCCTGGAGTGCTGCAATCGAAGGTCAGCTGAATTCGATGACGGGGTGATTACCAAAAGGATGGTCTAAGATAAGCCTCGAGGGATTTTCCCAGCAGCCTCGAGCTCTGATGCCCGGCCGTGGACCCAATATCCCTAACCTAGGGAGTCCGCCCGGTGGGCAGAAAAAAAAGGGGTGCAAAGTTGAGGTTCCGACGAAAGTTTGGGGGGGGTCCCCAGGTAAGAGAGTGAGTCATCTGAGGAAATGAAGGAAAACGGGCAGAGACAGGCAAAGAGGCCAGGCTGCGGAATAGGTCCAAGGCAGGAAGAAAACTCAGCGTGAGAACCCAACCTGGAATGTGTTAGCAGAGCCCCTGGGCTCCGCCTCACTGACAGCAATCTTTGCCAATTTAATGGGGTCAAACCCTTAATGCCGGAGGTTTACTTTCACGACGATTCTTTCCCAAGATCTAGGTTGAATTTTTAAAATGTTTGTGAAAAACCAGTTCTCACAGAATTGACTTTTCGTGTCTTCTCTCAAACCTAAAAATGCATATCTGTTTTTGGAATTAAAGTAGGTTCCCAGTGTTTGATCGCTAGGATCTGGATTAGATTGATGAGATATTAACAGGAGTGCGGAGAGGGGTTCGGGGGTCAGTAAACCAGAGAACCTTAGGCCTGAGCACTCGATTGAAGTGTTTACTGGAAAATCTGACCTTTAAGAAAATCATGGACCAAGAACTCAGAGCACCTCCTTCTCTCTTATCGCAGGCGTGTAGTGGCGTTTGGAGTTCTGGGGGTTTTGGGTTTGTTTGGGGTTTTTTGGGAAGGGAACAGGGAAAGGATCAGAAGTTTGGGGGGGGCAGTTTTACTCTTGAAAAAAAGAGAAACAAAACTCTCCCTGGATCTCGGCAAAAAAAGATCAGAAACCAGGAACCGCAGCTTGCCCTCAGAAATTCAGCTGCCAAGGGGACTTTTCAAAGTTGTCTGACTGTTCCCAAATAGGTCGTCCTAATAGAGAAGTCCCTGTGAGCAGTTCTTTCCTGCCCATTGAAAATGACAAGATGAGCATTGTTGCAGCACAATCAGAAAATGCAATGTTCTATCCATGTAGAGTATTTAAAATAAGTGTGTGGGCATAGACAGCACCAAAGGGGATGTTTGTCCTTTTTGTAAGTAAAACTGCGAAGAGGCTAATTCTTCCTTATGGACGCCTCTTCTCAAGATGGAATTATGCGGTTTTTTGGCCAAGCGTGAGCTGCCATTAGGAGAGACTTTAATAAGTCCCCATTGAGCATTCATTTATGCAGTGATTATATGAACTCTGACCTCTGGAACTCGGTGGCAATTAGCCACGATGTGCAGCATTTCCCACCTCCAACAGTAACCTCTTCACCCTCCTTTCCATCCTCGGGTTCTTCACGGCCGCTGCTCCCCCACCCCCCAGTTGATGGAGCGGGAGTCCATCAGGATTCCAAGGCATCCCCCAATATACAGTACCCCTTGGTTGCTCCAGTCTCCCCTCCCACCTCACCCCCCGCCAGACCCAGGCCTAGAGAGATGCTAAGGAGAGAGGGCCGAATTACTCAGGCGTAAATGAACTTCTCTATCCAATCTCCCCCAGTACTTCTACTAAGAGATGTACTTTAACAGCACAAAGAGCCCTATTTCATAGCTCTTGGCGTCGAAAATTAATAGGATCCATTCTGTCAGTTAACGTTTTCTAAATATTCGATGCAATTTAGTTTAAGCCAAGTGAAGGCTAATGGATTGGCAGAGGGAACGCTAGAACAGGAGGGGAGGGCAGGAGAAGAACAACAGGGAAACTACAAAAAAAAAAGACCCCTGGGGAGGGAGAGGAAAGTGTTTTAAGTTTTTAGTAAACACTATTTAGCCAAAAAAGAATAGGAAAGTTGCCCCCCTCCTCAAGAGGGATGGGACTGGAATTGTTTGCCTTCAGCAGAGGGCTCTTTCTAAAGTGACCCATCTCTGAATTAATTTCTGTTTGAACTTTCGGTGAACCTGAGATTAAACTGGGGTGAGCAGCTAAGCAGTTTGTTGATGCTGCCTTTTCAACAACCCTTTCAGACTGAGTAAATATTGATCGGTTGGAATTTGATTGCCCCAGAGGAAAACACCCCCAGCCTCTGCCTAAGCTCCAAAAGTAAACTTGAAGGGGAGGGGGCTGTTCTATCTGAGAGAGGGAATGCAGAAAAAATCCAAAACCGGCTCGGGTTGGGGGATACCCTGAACTATGGGTCAGGTAGGAAGGACCATGCTCTGGTAAACCACGGGGATTGAGAAAGATGATCCCCAACTCCAAACCCTCCTCACCCCAAAATACATCTCTCAGGGGCAGTTGGTTTTGAATCTGTGAAAAATGTGGGGGTTCCCCTATTTTAGCTCTTTCTGAGGTTTTAATTACCTTTATAATTTTTTTTTTTACTGAGTTGTCTGCTTTCCTCCGAGACCCAAAGAGAGAGGGACCTTGAGGTAGGTCATGTTAAGCTATTTTGATTTAATCGATTGGGACAGCTAAAAAGATACAAATGTTTTTTTGTTGCTGACCGGTATATTAATGCGTCCTAAATGCACTGCTCGTTAGCTGATTTATCCCACCACAGAGAAAAGTCTTGGTCAATTTCGCTGTAATTGATCCTTTTCCTTTTCCCAGTTCCATTTAAAAACCGGTACCTGGACACTCGCTTGCAAAGGCCCCGGGGTTGGGACCCCTCTGCTCTTAGATATTGAAATCAGGGTCGCTGGCATGCAAATGCCTCCGTTAGCACATGAAAGTATTTGGAAAGAGGCCATCTGTTTTGTTTTGTGCCCTTACACTAATAAACAAAAGATACAGTATAAGCCTAGGCGGGAAAATGAAAGAAATGTTTGGCTCCGCTTTGAAGTTGGGCTGCATCCACTGCAGTCTTTTTAGGGACCGTCACCGCGCTAAGGCAGGGAGCCCTAGCCCTTGCCTGGCGCCCTTGATATGGCCGACGCGCCTGCAAATCGGGACTTGTCTCCTTTGACAAGGAAGTGAAGAATCTCGCGTAGATGCTTCACCGAACCTGCAACTTTGCAACCCTGACGCTGGGTGCAAAGCATTCCTTTGTTGGGGAGGGAAAGAAGCCTAGGCTGTTTGTTTATTTGTTTCTTAGGAGAAACATTTATTTGTCCTTTGGAGGATGCCAGGATTTTTTCCCCTTCTGGAAGCTTCAGGGCAAAATATTTTAGCTGGGGTGGGGGGAACGACGTTGGGGGGCGGGGAGTGGTAGTAAAGATTTGGGAGAGGGGATAGTTGTAAACCCTGTGGCTCTGAAAAGTTGCTACTTTTCTGAACTCTGGCTCTGTGCGGCTGGACTGTATGAGACCTTGAAGAAAGTTTACCTGAAAGTGAATGCAAAGGGATATAGAGAATCATTTCTCCTAGGGCCTCTCGCTAACTGTAACATGTTCCCAGGAATCCGAAATCTCTCAGCAAAATGTTCCAGATCTGGCATAGCTTTTAAAATCAAATTGGGATCTGGAACTGCATGAGATTTAGCTAAGAGCTTAAGGAGGAATAGAGGCAAGAATGAAGGAAGAGATGGAAAATGACAGGAAGAATGGGGGAGGGGGAAGAAAAGATCTCAAAAGTCATCATTGGCAATCAGCAAAGAGGAAAGGTGAATAAAGGGGAATGAGGGAGAGAGGGAAGATTCCATTCGTAGGACAGCTTCATATTGGAGGTAATTAAATGTGAGTGCCTTGATTGTTGGCTCACTGATGTGAGGAAAGACTGGCTGAAGACAGTTTGTACTTTTGAAGGGAGGTCTGTTTATATATATGTCAACATCCAGTTCGAGGTGAAAAGGTTAGCACTTGACCCAGGAAGTTCCTGTATTTGTGGCAAAAATAGATTCACTTCATAAATTTCCCTATGATTTCAACTTTTAAAAAAAACTTCCCTTCGAAAAAAAATATATTGTTTAACAAACACCCCACAGGCCCAGAAGCAGAATGTAGGTGTCAAATGTGAGACTGAGAAAATGATCCAGGAAGGGTGGATTTTAGCTGCAGGATGAGGAGGGGGAAATTGACTTTATCCAATAAAGGGCAACTTCTTTGAAAGTAGAGACACCCCTTTTCCCTTCCCCTTCCCACATGAACCGATCAACCCGAGTTGGAATCAATTACACAGACTGGAGGGAAATACAAGGAAGCCCAAGCATACCTGAAATGTGAATATGTTTATTACAGATATTTTAGGACCCGTAAATTCTGCTCTGGATTCTATCACTCTTGGAATCTCAGAACTTTTCATGATTGTACAGAGACTCAGAAACATTGTGGGACCACAAAGGACAACTGATAGAACTCAGTGTAGTATCTTTGGGGACTCAAACCATTGTGCACCATGCAGAAAGCCTATTCACGAATCACATGAAATATACATTCATTTCGCCATTCATCACATTTACGATTGGGTTGGAGATACATCAAATCTAGGGAAAGATTACTGTGGAAATAAGATGTTTGGGAATAATATGCCCTAAGGTTCAGGAACAATCCAGCACAATTTTTGAGTGGGGCAGGAAGAGGCCAGAAGAGGTGGGAGGGCTGGGGAAGAGAGACACTGCACGCCCAGGGAGGTTGAAACAAAACAAAACAAAACAAAACAGTGCAGCCCAGGCCTACTTATGTCCTCCAAAGACACAGGGCTACATCTTCCCTGTGAGGTATCTGATTGGGCTTCACCAGTCCAGTCTGATTTATTTATTTTGTCACTTTTAGTCCTGTATAAAATTACACCCAGCTTTGGGAGTGTGTCCACCCTGTTTTAATTTCCTAAGCTAAACATCATTTCTAGAAAATCTGTATAAAGTTAAATCTCTTAAAGTATTTACAACCAGCAAACTCTCACACAAGAAACTGAATGCATTAAATTAAAAAGATGAATTGTGTAAACACTTTCGTAGTGCATCCTCTTCTTGAGGTCTTCTACTCTCTTTTGCCTGCTTTTAGTGTCAGAGAGATGAGGAGAAGGCGGAAGAGGGAGAGAAAATAATTTGAAGTTAGATGACAGATATGTCCGCTCTGCAAGCATGGGGAGGGGGATAATGGGGCTTTTCCAAAGGGTATCTGAATCAATCATAGATAGGGGGTCCCTCAGAGGTCATCAGAAGACCAGACGGTGGCACCCCACTATTAGTGAAGTGACTCCCACCCAGCCTCTCCGTCTCTGGGCCAGAATTCTCTGGAAACACAGTGACCTAGCCCGAAGAAGACCTGAAGATAACATCAAAAAGAAAGAGAGACATTGTAAACGAAGGGAAAGATAAGCTAAGAATGTGCTTCGGGTTACCAGTCCTGCACTAGAGTATCTTGGGGGGGGGGGGAAGGGGCCGGGGGCAAACTCAGTTGGAGGTAGTCAAAGTGTCTGAGGTAGAGGAGGCTGGGGAAGAGGGGACGCAGGGCGAAGAGGTAGATTTGTCTGAGGATTCCTCGGCCTTCTCCTCGCTCCGGGATGGGGTGGTGGGCGAGATGGGCAGCAGGCCCTCCTTCTCTCTCTTCTTTTGCTTCATGCGACGGTTCTGAAACCAGATCTTCACCTGGGTCTCGTTGAGTTGCAGCGAGGCCGCGATCTCCACCCTCCTGGCCCTCGTCAAGTACTTGTTGAAATGGAATTCTTTTTCCAGCTCAGTAAGCTGCTTGGTGGTAAAATTGGTGCGCACTGTGTTGGGTTGGCCAATATACCCGTATTCACCAGCTTTCCCTGAAGAGCAGGGATCAGGAAGGGGGAGAGAGAAAAAACAAATCGTTTTGTCGTTTGGCTTTTTTTAGGCATAACTTGCCTTTTTTTTTTAATGTAGTGCGGGTGAGTGATTTATACTCGTCAACCTTTCCTCCAGGTAAAGGGGCAAAGAATAACTTGTCGACATAGAACTTCTAGGAGGGTGACTGATGAGGTTCAAAGTATTAACTTGAAGTCAGCCATTGGTGTGAATAGAAACCGTGATTAATAGGAGTCCGGAGATATTAACAGCCTCCCCCCCCCCCCCTCCGCCCCCACCTCCTAGTTTCAGAAAGCCAGGGAGGACTGGCCTCCCATCTATTACTTCCTGGGCATCATTTACCTGAGTACACCTGAGTTCTCCACCCCACCCGCACCCTATAAAACCTACACATACCCTTGAGTCGGCTCCCCCCCCAACAAATACTAAATAAGCCTACACCCGCCCCACCACTCCACCCCCAGACCCCCAAGGCGGCAGCAGTGGCCAGGTGTTCTGCAAGAAGAGAACTGACCTGTTTTGGGGGGATTCCTTTTGACTTTCATCCAGTCAAAGGTCTGTGCTGGAGGTGACGTGTCTGCTGAAGGAGAGCGACAGGTTTCTTGGTGGCTGGCATGGAGAGGGGACAAGGAGTTATTATAATTTGCCAGGGTCAGATTCTGCGTTTCTTGTCCATATGAGTGGTGAATGTATTGAGGCGAGCCCACCGCGCCCCCGGCATAACCCTGGTGGTGGTGGTGGTGGTGATGCTGGACCATGGGAGATGAGAGAGTTCCAGAGTAAACAGCGGGAGCGCACGAGGGGTACCCGCCGCTTACGTCTGCTTCCTGATTTAATGAGTAGGGGTTGTAACCTGCGCTGAAGTTCTGCGATCCGAACCCCGGGCCACAGCTGGAGTGGGAATAAGACATACCCAGGTTGTTGAGGTGCTGGTAGGCGGCCGGCTGGGGGTAGTGATGATGGGCGTGAGGGTGGTGGGGGGGGACTCATCTGGACCCCCCTGGCCACCAGGAAGCGCTCGTCGCCCCCGCAGCTGTTGGCACTGACCGCGCACGACTGAAAAGTTGTAATCCCATGGTCTGGGTGGTAGGCTCGGGCGGAGCAGGTCCCCGAGTCTCCTGCGTTGAGGATGGGGTGCTCCAAGAAGGAGGCGCTCATTCTCGCATTGTCCATCTGCCTGTCACACAGTGACCGGGTCCTTCCGAGACCTGGGTGATCGTGCCAACTTTCTCACTTCCTCCATGGGGCCAAAGAGAAAAATGATATGAATGTACAGTGTGCAGGGGGGCGGGGGAGGGGGAGAGAGGGACGGGGCACACGTGACCGCGGCAGCCAATGGCGGAGCCCCCTGCGAAAGTTTGCCTGTTCCTGCTGGTGATGGATCACCGTTTCAGTGGCATTTAAATCCCGGGCGCTCCTCCATCAAGGTGACGCGCAGTCGCCCCCCCGGCATCGGCAGCGGCGGCGGCAGCGGCAGCGGCGGGAGCCCCGCGCTGCGGCCGGGCCAGGAGGAACCCGAGCCCGAGAGAGAGCAGCTGCCGCCGCTGCAGGCTCCTCCTCGACCCCACTTTGGGAGTTGCCCAGGGAATGGGCTAGTGGGGTAGATCCCCGGGATCCAGCGAGGAGGAGGAGCAACAAGGAGGGCGGTGGGGGGCTTGGCGGGGAGCGTCCTGACTCTGTTCAGGATCGCAGGGTTGGAGATGAGTCTGCACTGAGCTGGCCGACTAATTGCAGGTGAGTGGGAGAGCCCCTCACCCTCCCTGCCTCCCCCGGTACCGGAGTGAGCCAAGGAGGAAGAGGAAGATCGTCTCGCACCCGCGCCCCAACCGCCCGGTGAGTGTGCGCGGCGCTGTCCTTAGCTGTCCGGCTGTCTGGTTATTGTCATGAACATGGGCCCCTTCGGGAACAGCGACTGGGAAAAGGGGACGGTTTGGCAAGGAAATCTCCAGGCCCGTGTGGGAGGAGGCTAGGAGCGGAGAGGAGAAAATGAGGAGGGGGAGGGAGGAGGGAGAAAGAGGAGGGGGAAGAGGAGAGGGGATGAGAAAGGGGAGGAGAAGGAGGAAGAGGAGGAGGAAGAGGAGGAAGAGGAGGAGGAGGAAGAGGAAGAGGAGGAGGAGGAGGAGTACTTCTCATATCCACTGAAGATCTCCAAAGCCAAGGAGCTTCCCCCTCCCCAGTCTGTCCCAGTCCCCCCAGCTATTAGCATGGCAATGAGACGTCGTTGTAATCTGACTCCCGGGGGCCGGAGTGCTGGGGAACCCAGGATTGCCGGGAAAGGCTGCAGTGGCAGCAATCCCCCTCGCCACCCCCACCCCCTTCCCTGTAATCGACTTTGCCTGGGGAGCCCGAGGTGACCCGCGAGTAACTCTGCAGAGGGATGGGGGGAGGGGGGAGGAGCGGACGCTGGCAAATATGGCCCAGCTCTGGGGCTGGTCCAGGCACAGTTGTCCATCTGGTAGCTCCCCCCGCCCCCCCCCCCCCCCCCCCGCTGGAGGGCCACCACATGCGGGCCAAGACATCCGAGGCCTCTGTCTAACCCCAATGTGGGCCGGGTGCCTAGCTCAGAATTAACTATAATGTTAACTATGATCAAGTTCCTCCATCCTGGAAGGCTAGGCGACCTTCTCAGATTCTCCTCCTTCCCCCCACCCCAATCGAACCCCAACACTCCTAGGGCCACCATCCGGTGTGTCTAGAGTTGGGGGTGGGGGCTGCCAAGTGGGAGGGGCGACAGATGGTTGATGATGGAAAGCGAGCTTGGATGGAAAGCAACGGCTGCGCCACCCCCCACCCCCCACCCCAGCCAGGACCAGCCTCCCTTGCATGGTTTCTCGACTGCACTGGCTGGCTAGTTTTCCCTAGAGGGCTGCGTTGCTACTAGGAGGAATCTCCTTCCAGGCTGGGGGTCCTGTTTTCAGTCACCTTCGTTCGCTTACAGCTACTAATAGGCTCTTTAATTTCTGTGGGGCACTAGGCTCCGTGTCAACCCTGGTCGGGCAGAGATAAGGCCAAGGAGACTGAGTGAGACAGACTCTGAAACAGGAAAGAAATTAGAACAAACAGCAAGGCAGAGAGGGCTGGGGAGAAAGAATCTCACGCTTCTGTGGCGATGCTCTACCAGGTAGGCATAAATATCGTTTAGAGTAGATTCCAGGAGAGGAGGTTTTCCCCAGGGCTGAAGATCTAGGGACTGGTTTTGTTTGGTTACTTGCTTCCTCCTCCCTTTCCTCCCACCCCCTCCGATTTTAAGAACTAGATTTTTAGTGGGCCTATTTCGATCTCTGTTACCACCTTTCCCTTCTTCACCTCCCTCCCCAATGAGTACTCTCAGCCTAACCCAGCACCATATCTACACCGCCCCGCAGTAGGTACACAATACTTTTCCCCTTCTATTTTCATTTGTTCCTTTGCCCTTTAACCCATAGCCATGATGAAAGACTGAAGCAGGCCCCAAGTGAGCGAGCACAGCCTCCTCCATCAGGACCAGCACCCTACCACCACGCAGGTTAGAACCTCTGAAAAGAAAGAGTCTGGATCTCGGCTGAGGAGCATTGCCCCTTTCCCCTCTTCCCAGGCCAGCATCCAGTTCTGAGGATCCTTCTCAGAGATTGTGGAGGCAGGGCCTAGGGTGGGGGTGGGGAGACACAGAATGAGGGAGCTGGACAGTCGTCATAGCTAAGGGTTTTTCCTTTCCCTGAGCACAGCTTCCACTCAGAGTCCCCCTCTTTTCTTCATTTCTACATCTTTGTTTAAAAGGCTCATCTCTTTTGTTAGCCTCCCACTCAGCCTAGGAGTCTGTGGCCTGCTCAGTCACAATGAAACATAATAGAGAAGGATCGAATGTGTTCTATTGCCTCTCCATCTTGTCTGCTTTCTTCCACTCCCCCCTCTCTATCCCTTCCCCCTCCTCTCTTTCTCCCTCCTTCCTTGGCTCTCTTGCTTTCCCACCCTCCTTCTCTCACTCTCTTTTCCTCTTCTCTCTTTTCCTCTTTCCTCCATTTCCTCCCTCCCTCTGTCCTTTTTTCTTTCCCTCTTCCCCTTTCTTTTCCCTCTGTCCTCTGCTACCCTTTTCCTCTTTCCTTTCTGTTTCCCCTCTCTCCTTATGCTCCTTCCCAACTTCCATCTCTCTCTTTCCTCTTCTGTTTTCCTTTCTCCCTCCCTTTCCTCCATCTTTCACTAGATTCTCTTGTTCTTTCCTCTCCCCTTCTCTTTCTCTCTCTCCTCTTTTTTATCCTCCCTCCGACTTCCATCTCTCTCCCTCTCTTTCCTCCTTTTCCTCCCTCTCTCTCTCCTTTCTCCCCTTCTTTCCTCTTTCCCCTGTCCCCCTTCTCTTTCCCACTAAGCAGAAGCACCATCGAAGGGTTTCCCTTGTATGTGTAAATACCCACAGACACATTCACTCAGGCACTAGCCATCAACAGAAACCTAAATACTGTACCCACTGGTGTTTCTCCATGCGGGTTAGCCTCTCGGTTGCCTGGGTCCGGCTCCCACAGGCTCTTCGTAAGTCCAGACGACCATCGCCTCCAATTCCCTCAGCGTCTTTCGCCTTTCTTGAGCTTTCTCCCCACCGGCCATCTCACAAAAGACTAGCCCCAGAAACACAAGGCGACCAGGAAGCTTCGAGGCAAAAAGCCTCCTTTCTCCCACCCAGGAGGAAATTGATCTCGAAATTGACGAGCCAGTTTTAGAGCCCTCTTTGGGGCGGGGGTTGGGAGTGGGTAGAGAGAGCACCCAGCGGTCAAACAACCCTGTGCTTTTTGAAACTGGAAAGCTTAGGGACAGTCGGAAGAAGGGTGGAGAGCTGGTCAGTAAAAGAAAAAGAGGTGGCCAGCTTTAAAGCGCTTCTTCCCTCCGCCCAAAGCCCTTCTCCGAGAAAAGAAAGGAGGGAGGAGGTGGGGGGGGGGGAAGCCCAGGCTCTGAGCCTTTCGTGGCATCGGCAGCTTAGCCAAGCTGTTGTTTTTAAAGAGCAATAAAAATGACTTATAGCTTAAACGCCTCCTAACTTAATGCTTTCAGGACGGGGGATCCCCAGCTCGGGCAAATACGTAAGAGGACTTGTATTTGTGCATGTGTTCCTGCAATTGATCTCTTTGATGACATTCTCATTCATAGAAAGAGTTTGATTTATGAGCAGTAGGAAGAATCCTATCCAGCCCTTTTCCCAGCTCTGGCCCACACAGCCCAGCCCAGCCTAGCCCAGCCCAGCCCAACTCAGCTCAGCTCACAGCCTCTCTCTGATGGACTATCGCAAAGAGAATCCTACAACATCTCTCAGATGCTGGATAGTTCTTTAAGGAGGGGGGACTGAGGAGGTGGAGGGGGCATGCATTCACACCCCCACAGAGCCGAGATTTCATTGTAACTGCCAAACTCTTACTGTTAAGATCTTCCGTTAGTAAATCAGACCAGCCCACTCACACATGTTGCTTGCACTCTGAGTTTTCTCACGGTAAATAACATTGTTCACAGAAAGGGGAGAGAAAAAAGGGGGGAAGAAAATAAGAGTAAAAAAAAAACCAGAACAACCCAATAGCACAGCCCTACATCATATTTTATTGATGTTCATTTAAAGTGCATTTTATAGATTTTATAGATTTTTTTTTGCTCTGACTTGGGAATCTTCCTTATTTTAGAAGATGTTGTGCTGACCCACACTCCATTTTAGATTTCAATTTGCTAACCTGACTTCAAAGCTTTAATGAACCCTTATCTGCCATGTAAACAGGTTTAAGAATGAAATATTGATTTTTTTTCCAACCCTGAAAAAAAAAATCCTGGAAGGACTGATCGTGCCCAGTTGAATGAAGAACCCCTCTTAAACACATCTTCTTATAGCCTGTAATCATGATTTTGTTCTGTTTTTCTTTCTCTATTTTTTAGGTCTGTTTGCCTGGGACCTCTCAGCAGCTGGGAGACTAATCAAACTCCTTTGGCTGGGTTTGATGGGACTTTTGTTGCTGTCATCAGTGGAATGTGGATGTTTTAAACAAAGGTGTAGAAATAAATGAATTGTTTGTGATTTAGCTACGGATCTTGTGACACATGGAGTTTGCTTTTGCTTTTTGCTTTTAAAGGAACTCCACATTCATCATGTAAAGGGCGGGGGAATATTTCATAGGCACTTTAATTCTCCACTCAAAAACTCCAACTTTCCCTGACAGAGAGGCTACACATTTCTCTTTCTTTTATGGGGTCACATCTATGGCTTGTACCTACTATAGTCTGGTAACCAAATCTATTCCACTTTAAAAGGGGGAAATGCTTCTCAGAAGCTCTGCCCATCCTCTCACTTTCCTTCTGTTGACACCTAACCTTTCCAATAAAATGGAATGTTCCCCTCTAATAAATATATTCAAATGGAAATAAAAGAAGAGAGATTGTGAGCAGAATTTTATTTACCAAGTTAGACTAAAAGGAGGGAAAGGAACCGTTATGAGCCTTGGTGGGGGAAGAGGGATAAGAAAATTACTTGTAGCAAAGGAGAATTTATTCTACCAAAAATACTTATGACAATGCATTCTAATGTAATACAAAAATAAAAAGAAAGTGACGATACAATTATATGGTCACTTTCTTACAGGCCTCATATATTGCTTTCAAGGAATCACCTAGAGGGTATTTGGGTTAAATCCAAAACAACTATAACTTCATTATAACCTGCAAAGATGGCTCTGGAACTCGGTCAGGGGAGTTACTAAACAGAAAACCCTGACCAGTTTGGGGGGGGGGGGAGAAAGGGTCGGAGAGAGGGAAATTTTTTAAATCAACTCCCGGGAAAAGAAAAGGCACCCCCCCAAAGGGATTTTTGTTTTGCTTCTTTTTTTTTTAATGTGTTTAGTAATTCAGATGCTGCAAGTCAATTGTAGTGAGTGTGTCTGTAAAAAAGTCAAAGCTATCAGCTGAGATGTCTACAGGACTGTCGAGGGAGCCTGGTAAACTGGGCGATACGGCCTCCGAAAGCTGGAGGCAGGAATCTGTGGAGAAAACGGTGAAGTCTTGTAAAGAGGGGACGTCCAGGGCCTCTGGGCTGTCATTGTTCAAGCCCATTGTTGACAAGCAGTTCTGAACAGTGGGTGACTGATGCTGAAAATGTTTCAGATTTTTCTCATTGCTGGTTAAAGGCGAAACTGGGAAACTTTGGGAGTCGCCATTGTGCACGTTGGGCGCCTGCTGCTGGGACAGGGCGTTTTGTTGAAAAGTGTAACCTTCCCTCTCCAGAAGGGCCCCTGAGACGTTGAGCGCTTGCTCAAAGAGCGATTTCTCTTCTTCCTCCTCTGGCTTCTCGGGGTCCTCCAGGTTCTTATATTTGCCCTCCCCATTTTGGTTCTCTTTGCACTGGGTCTGCCTCTTGTGTTTCATCCTCCGATTCTGGAACCAGACCTTCACTTGTCTCTCAGTCAAATCCAGCAGAGCTGCGATCTCCACCCTCCGGGGTCTACAGAGATACTTGTTGAAATGAAATTCTTTTTCCAGCTCCAAGAGCTGGGTATTGGTGTATGCCGTTCTCAGGCGCCTGGAGCCCCCGCTGCTGTTATCTGCGATTTCCAGGGATTCTGCAGAAAGGGAAACCGACAAGAGACACACGCACAGTTGGAGGTGGAGGGTCCAAGCGGGGGTTATTCCACTGGAGAATAAATATAGCATAAAGTATCACTGCAACAAAATGGCCGCCCTTGGATGCAGTAAAATCCATTGTGCTGCCCTCCTTGAGCGCCCAGCCCCGCGCAACCCCTTCTTTACCACCTCAATAAAATGATTGCCTCCGAATCCCCAACCTCTCTATCCGGGAACAAACTTTATATTAGCCATACTGCAATTTATAATTAATGCATCAGCTGCTTAGCTGAGCAAGAACCATCTATCACTCTTCATTACTGTCAAATACCCAAACTCTAGGACAGCAAGACAAGAGGAGGTCAGTTCCAACTCAAATAAATCATTCCATATTAAACAAGTTAGGGAAAGTTTTTTTTTAATAGCATTGTGGAACCCATCAGCGCCTTTTCTCTTCCACTAGCTCCACTCCATAGCCTACAGTGGAGAATCTAAGGCAACCAAGCAGCAAGCTTCTCTCCTTTTCCCCATCTTTCTCCCTCACCCCCCCCCCAGCCAAAAAAAACACAGC
>NC_057865.1:17412500-17452500 GCF_019393635.1 Dromiciops gliroides
AATAAAATAAAATACTCTTTGAGTTACCAAACCTCTCCACCAAGAGTCGTTAAGGCAACAACCCCCCCCCCAAAAAAAAAAGCAAAGAAAAGAAAATTTAGAAAGGAATAGAGTAGTATTTGGAAATCCCACCCTCCCCCCAAAAAAATACCTTGGTGATGATGGTGATGGTTATACGCTTTGGTTTCCTTTGACATAGGCCAAACAAACCTTCCCCAAGCTAGCTCAGTATCCACACGGCTAGAAGAATAAGTTACTCTAAAAGGGTTAGGAAGAGACAAAAAAAAAAATCCACGGTTATAAACCAGAAATCCCCGCTCCATGAGGCAGAGTCAGGGAGAAATGTCCTATTCTGGGCGTTTAAAGTAGTTCGGGTTAAAATTAAATACAGTGTGGGATTGGTCATTTACTAGCTAAAAGCAACGCCTCACAGATAGGGATGCTTTCCCGGGGAAAAAAATGTAGGTTTTTAATTTTCTTGCTTTTATTCCACACAAAGCTCTGAAGGAAGTCTGGGCGCGATCAATCTTATTCGCGAAAAGCTCTGACAGCTCCTGGCCCTTGACAACACATTGGGAGCTTCTTGCTCTTTTCCAAGACCAAATGTTGCCGAGAAATGAGGGAAGAGCAAGAAACGCAAGTAAACAGGGACCGGTGTTCCTTTTTCAGATATTTTCGTGGCAGAAAGGGTGAGGGGGTGGTTTGGGGCTCAGATTTTCTGGGGTTCGGGTTAGCGACGTCCGGTTTTGACTTTTGCTGGGAAATCTTGGGGCTGGGGTGGGGAGCTGAAGTTAAAAAAAAAAAAAAGCAGGAAGCATCCGCCTGCAGATTTCTACCAGGCTTTGTGAGTTGAGCTGAGTGGGCGCTGAATTCTGCTAGTCCTTTCTAGTGCTTCTAATTCAAATACCATCTGGAAGAAACTCCTCTGGCCACTCAATAGCGAGACTCTAAAAATCTATTACTTTAACTCGCAATGTATTTTAATAAGGATTTTACAAACGTATATCTGGAAAATGGATGAGATAGAGTGGATTTTTCCCTTGAAAGTCAAAATGAATATCTTGGCTAGCAAGATGCGGGAAATCACATTATAATTTCATTTTTAAAATCTCTGCCCTCAGGGAAGGAGGTAGCTATCAACCCAGTTCAATCTCCCTTAGAAAGGAACTCAAAGGATTGAAAGAATTCACGCTAGCCTCCTCTTCTCTACCTCCTCCCACTCAATTTATAGGATTTATCTGTCTTAAAATGGTTGCTTTTGAAGAAGAAAAAGCTGATGTTTTTCTTCCAGGTCTTCCACTCCAAAGACAAGGAGACTGCATTCCTTACCAAGCCTACATTTTAGCGTTATGTATTTACCCACTACGCCATTTTCCCATGGAGGACTGGGAAGCTGGAGAGGAATGGCAGTAAGGGGTTTCTTTTTAAACCAGAGTTCCTTCAGATTGTCTCTTAGTCCTGGCAAAGAGAAGGTAAAGAAATCTCTAGATGTGATGAAATCTATAAATAGGTTCTGTGCGCAGGAAACATCTCCTTGGCGCCGCTTCCCGCTACTCTTTTCCTTTCTTCTTTTAAAGAGAAAAAAAAAAACATTATGTTTCTTGTCCCAAGTAAGGGCAAATCATACATCCCCACGCATGTGTCTACACATGCACGCGTCTACACTGGATATTTCTAAAGACCATTCGAGGAAGGTTCTCAGAGGAAGATAAAGAACAAAATTAAGGATTTTTTGAGTGAACAAAATGGCGACATTTTTTCCCTGTGACTTGAGAGATGCAGCGGACGGAGAGGGAAGCTGATTTCTCACATAAAATACACGCTTAAGCTACAGATATAGATGTCTTTTCACTTCGTGCCTTAAGCTCAGAGCTGATATAGCGCTCAAATCTAAATCTAAAAATCCATTGGTTTAAAAAATAATCCTCAGGATGGAAATATTTCTTTTTTAATATGTGGGCTTTGAGTTCTCTCTGAGGAGGTAGCTCTTTCTGCAACTCCATGACTAGTAATATAATATTTAGTATCTGTGGAAAGGAAGGAAGGAAGGAAGGAAGAAAGAAAGAAAGAAAGAAAGAAAGAAAGAAAGAAAGAAAGAAAGAAAGAGGAAGAGAAGGAAGGAAAAGAAAGGAAACACTTGAAAATATTGCATTTTATTAGAAAGATCGACCACTTTCTATCTCTGCTCTGTCTGATTCTGTCTCTGTTTCTATTTCTTTCTGTCTCTATGTGTGTCCGTCTCTGTCTGTCTGTCTCTGCCTCCTCCCTCCCTGCCTCTCTCTCTCTCTCTCTCTCTCTCTCTCTCTCTCTCTCTCTCTCTCTCTCTCTGAAAGAATACGAGGAAGAAAAAGGAGACCAGTTTCAGAAAATGGGGGGAACTATACCAAATCCTGGGAACAAGGTTCATGTTTGAAAGCTGCCACAGACTGTCAACCAGTCCAGGAAAAGAGAAAGCTTGGCTAGCGGCTGCTGCGTACTTTTCCTTCACGTTCAGACCCCTTTGTGAGCCTGAACTACCGTAGTTACCGAAAAACTGCCTCAAACCTCGTAGGCGATTTATGATGGACTGTCTCTTCCAGGAGTGATTAACGACATGGGAAGCCATAAACGACTGTATTTCGAATTTGCCCCTTGGAAACGGCGTCCCGCCGCCTCTGATTTGTATGCCTGGCTTCGCTGGCCTTTATTTAAGGCAGCCCCCGCACAATGTAACAGCCTTTAGCCTCTCTCTTCTGACCCTGGGAGGGAAAGTGTGGGAGTCGAGAGGTCCCGAGTGCAGGAGAGAGGAGCGTCCTTCTCCCATGGGTGGGTTGACGGAGGGCGACTGAGAGGCAGGAGAAGGGGAGAGAGACACCAAGAGAGAAAGGGAAAGAGAAAGGCTCTCCAGAGAAGATGGCGATCGCCTTCCTTCCTTCCTCTTCCAGCAAGGAGTGGTGAATCTCCATCCCCGCCCCCATTGCCCCCCCTCCCCCTGACTCCCACAGCTTCTCGGGCCCAGCACCAGCACCTGTGATCGCGGCGCTTTGTTCCCGGCTTGCGAGCTCCAGGACGACTCTGGCTCCGGCCCGGGGCCTGGCAGCTCGGAGCCGCAGTCCCAAGCCAGCCCGGCTACAGTGTGTCGGACGCGGGACCGGCACCTAGGGCGCCTTCCCGCACCTCCTACACACAGTCTTCTAGCAGCACTCCAAGGCCAGTCCTAGGCCAAGGCTGGCTCCCACGGCCCTGCTCCGGAGGGGGCTGAAGGGAGCTGGAGAGAGGGGGTGCCCGGAAGGATGCGGGTAATTGGGGAAGCGGTGGGGGTGGGAGGGTGGGGGGTGGGGGGGGAAGGGAAGCCTTTGGCTACCTGAGCCTCACCTCCCTTCTCCAGGACGTAGGCAACTCCCAATATCGGCTAAAGAACACGTTCTGAAAACCGAATTAGTCAGAATAAAAACTTTATTTTGTGTATCTTGTTTTTGTTTTTTTCAGAACGTGAGCAGCAAGGAATGTAGACCTCTCGAAACAAATCTTGATTTTTTTTCACGTTTACAGATTGTTGGGGGGGGGGTCCGTTTAGCCCGCTGTTACAAGCATAAAGTATTGTTGGCAAAAATAAAAAATAAACAAAGTAGCTTCTCTCTGGTTTTGTTACAATCTTTACCATCTTGATAAAAGAATTCTCTTTCCCTGTCGAACCAAACTGTCGTAGGAACGCCAATCTGCTACTGAACAAAAGGTCAGAAGAAAGCTCCTGAACAATCAGGGTATAGATTTGGGGAGCAGGGGGATTTTTTAATATAAATATGAACGGATGGGGATAAATAATATTTAAACACTTAGATTACTCAATGTTTGCAAAAAATATAAATAAATCTGACTGTTCACCAGCATACACACATTGAGAGACGGACACAGATTCATTATTGTCCAGGGAGACCCTGTTTCAAAGCGCCCTTTGATATCCTTTCTCGCTCTTTAAAAGAAGTGCAATAAAAAAAACAACTAAAAATAATAATTAATAATAATAAAACACAACTTAATCGCTTCCCCTCGGGAGCCATAATGTACGAACAAATTCACATTGAAGAACTCGGCTAGAAAATTTGTTCATATACCCTGTTTCTGATAAAAGAGTAAAGAAGGTGAAGGAAGGAAGGCCCTTCCTCTCGCCTCCCCTTCCCCCCCCCCCAGCCAAGGAGAGCCAGAGGACTCGAGTTGGGGGCAGATAAATATCACCATGGAAACTCTAGAGCCATTCAAGCAACGAATATTGCTACGTCATATAAACTATAAAAAGGCTTTACCCAAGAAAACAAAAGAGGGGATGGGGGAAGGGAGAGAGAAGAGAGGAGAGACAGGGAAGGATCAATTTTTTTAAAGAAAGCAAAAAAAAATCACAACAGAACTAAAAAGACAGAAGTGGGTTGACTTTGTGTCCACTCAACCCCGAGGTCCATCACAGATGGGTCAATTTGGGCGCCTCCTGAATTCTTCCCTGAGAAGGATGGTGAGCTGTAAGGTCTGTGTAGGTGGGGTGGGGCTCACAAGGTCCATGATGATGGTTGTTAGCTATGGGCCCGGCCCCCCCCATAGTCCATGTTGGCTGAGACCGGATGAGGGAGATGAGTCAGACCAAAGATGGAAGACCCGGAATTACTCATGGGCTCCACATAGTTGCCCCCCACGAAGACGGGGCTTCCCTGTAAGTGTGGAGTCCCATAACTACTGTTGCCTTGGAGGGGGTGAGGGTCGTAATCTGGAGCGACCGAGGCAGTCCCCGAGTATCGCTTCTGAGGAGGTGGGCAGCTGTTAAGGGCAGCTGGGTAGGAGTTGGGGAGGCCATAGGTGTTCTGATGAGGCTTGCTAAAGGACGGGGGCGACTGGGGCTCGTAGGGAACACTGTTGACCAGAGAATGCATAGAGTTTAGGTACCCCCCAGCACCAGGAGGAACCGGGCTTCGGCTGGGGGACTGCCCACCGGAGGATGTCATCATACCCTTGCCCTTCTGATCCTTTTTATATTTCATCCTGCGGTTCTGAAACCAGATTTTGATCTGTCTCTCAGTAAGGTTGAGCAAGTTGGCCATCTCGACCCTCCTGGGCCTACACAGATACCTATTGAAGTGGAATTCCTTCTCCAGCTCCACCAGCTGGGCGCTTGTGTAAGCTGTTCGAGCCCTCTTGGAAGATGCCTGCCCGGGGGGGCTTTTATCGCCAGAGCAACTCTCACCTACACAAATCACACACAAAGAAGAGGATGAGTACTCCGTAGCCAGAGAGCCCCCAGCCCCTGCAGCCTGAGCCAATGAACATGGGCATATCCCTGGACCATTGGGAGGGGATTAGGACACCTGGTCCAAAGAGGTGCTCTCCTTGGTGGCCTGCTCCACTCAGCTCCCTCCCCTTCCTGCTCCCCTTCCAGACCCTGGGAGGTCTCCATCAGCTTAAACTGAAAGGCCACCCCCCTCCAAACAAGGTGACAAAGTCCTTTCTCTAAGGTGTTTTAGGGAGACATAGTTGTTGGAACAATTGGAAGGAAAATGTGAAAAAAAAAACTGGAACCAATTTTATGTTGAAATTCAGTGTAGTATAAAATTCATCATCTTCCTTCAAGATGGAAAGGAAACACCCCCCCCAAAAAAAAGATTCCCCCCCCCCAATTAAGAGGGTAGCCTGCTTTAATTCTCTCTTCAACTGCCTCAAATCTCCATTTCTCCAGGCATGTATAGTGAAGGTGAAAACATCCAAGTAGACATGCTTGAAAGAAAGGGCCTGAAGCATCCTGAGCACTGGATGAGAGCTATCAGAGAGTACAACCTGCCCTTGCTTTGAATGGATATCATATATTTCTAAAATTAGTGGAGGGAAGGAGGGGGGAGACTAGCTGGGAGGCATGTGGCATGGAGGGATCACTCCAGACTTTCCCAAGATGTTACTTACACTCATGTCCTTCCTGGGCTCCCCCAAGGCATCCCCGGTCAAACATGGTTTGCTCCAGGTTTAGAACTACTTCAAGCAACATCAGCTGGAAAGGGGGCAGATGTAAACAAGATGCCTGAAAGCTACAGCTAGGGCTCTTTCATCCACTGGGGTTTGTATCACTCAGGCCCATGTGGTTCACATTAAGATGACAAACACTAGAATCCCCCACCCCTCTGCCTTCTCTTTTCCCCCCAAGGCCTGACTTTATTGTGCTAACACAGAGCATGGGTTTCTAAAACTATGTAACCCAGGCCCTCAACCTGCTGGAGCAAAAATAGCATCTGATTATAAGCAAAGCATTGATTCCGACTGCAGGTGATCATGAACCATTTTATTGGAGTTATACACTTCAGTCTGGGGTCACTGTCTTATTATATTCAATCTGTGCCAAAAAGAAAAGGAAGAAGGAAAAGGAGTATGGCTCAGGCTGGTCTTCTGGCTAAAGGCCCAGGCCTCAGGCCTCCATATACATGAGAACTCTCACATAAAGACAAGGGATGGAGCCAAATTCTTCCTCCTGGCCTCCCGGAAAGGCTGTATTGACCATCACCAAGATTCTAGAAGGGAAATATGGTACCCCAGGTTCAGCTTCCTTTGCCACACTCAGAGAGTCACTGCCTTGGGAAAAGAAATCTGAAAGGTTTACAGAAGGAACCCAAACCACAGGGAGGGGAGAACCCCAAAGCATGGGGCTCTTCCTGCAGTTCTGTGTTCCTCTCTGAACTAGACTGGTTCTGGATTGGGAAGGGAAGGAGGAAGCAGTCTGAACTAGCAGAACTTGGTGGGAGGAATGGGAGGCAGGTGAGCACCATGCCTCGCCATGGCGACAATGGTTACCTGAACTGGAGCTGCTGTTTTTCTGCTTTGTGTTTTGACGAGACTCTTTCATCCAGGGAAAGATCTGTTTGGACATAGTAGGCGAATTGAGCATGGGACTCTTGGTAGGGGCTGGGTTGCTGCTGGCATTTTGAGGTGGTGACCCAGAGGGAGGGGGCTGTGAGGATGATGGAGCCGGAGGACCAGGGGGCTGAGACGGCTGCTGGGGCTGTTGGGACGGTGGTGGCGGAGCCGGCTGCTGCAGAGGCTGTGGTGGGGGCTGTTGTGATTCCGGGAGGCCCTGAGCCTGGCCCCCCTGGCCCCCAATGGTTCTCATGCAACTGTCGTTGATGTCATTGGCCTTGTGGTGGGCCACAGCGCTGCCAGGGGACTGCAGGGAGCAGGCCGGGCGATGGTACTCGCTTTCCACCAGCGCCGAAGACGGAGGATATTGCTGATGACCCGCATTATAAGTGAAACCGTTTGCTCCTTGGTAGGGGTAGCCGCCGTAGATCGCCGAAGTGTCGTAGTAGGTCGTTTTTTGCATTTCGTTGTATCCCAGTATTTATTTCACACACTGACAGGGTCTTGACACCCTTGAAGCCGAACATTGGCGCCCCCCCTTCCGTCACGTGACGTTCCTCTGCCAATGGCCGCCCCCGACAGACCTGGGGGTGGGGGGAGAGATGAGAAGCGCAGCTCGGTGAGGGCTCAGTACAAATCCATCTTACTTTCAATAGCTAAGTGACATGAAAGCCACAGAAGAAAAAGTGGTCAGCAATATTTAGCAGCATGACTTGGCCCGGGGTGCAGGGAGGCGAGCTATAAAAAGCCGCTGGAATTTACTGGCAGCTCCCAATATTTGGTTAACTTGGGCCTGGAGTTGGGGGGGGGGCTTTCCAAGCCGAAGGGGCCCGGGGCTCTTGGGGGCACAGGCTTTGAGCTCCCCTTCTCTCTTGATTCCTTCCCCCAGCCAGGAAGGAACTGGGCCGACTGCGATCTTCCTTTCAGAGATGTAGGACCCAGAGAGCGGTAATCTGGGCCCCTTTCTTTCTCACCTCCTCTGGGGGTCGTTGTCACCCTTGCCCTTTGGGAAGGTGTTAAGAGCCTAAGGCTAGCTAGACCCAGGGAAAGGTTTCTATTTCCCAAAGAAATCAGCACCATTTCTTCTCTCTAGTCTGTACCATCTCCCCTTGCACATTCACAGACACACACACACACAAGTTATGCTTATCTCTTTGGGATTCAAGGAACGCAACACTTGTAAGCCCAGTCCAATTTCAAAGCTCTCCCGTTCTGGGTTATTTACCACCTTCTTCATCTAAACCAACCTCTTGGGCTTTATGTCTCTAGCTTCACCCTCGTTAGGGAAAATTGGAGGTAATATACGGAGAAAACACCAACAAAAACCCCTCCTCTTCCATCCCCATCAAGTCACAATGAAAACTAGGGGGCTGGTCTTTTCTTTTGTTCTTCCACGACCCCTGCTCCCAGATCCCCTGGCCTCAGCAAGCAGCCCCAAAGCTGTCTTCCAAAGCAAAAGGCACCCCATCCCTTCCTCCCAGGAATGTCTGAGGTGCTGGCTTGTTCATGGCACCTACCAAATTCTACCTGTTAAAACATGATGGATTAGGGGGGGGGGACCCACCAGGAACCTGAAAAACCAGCGTTCATCTCCATGACCACCGTTTGAACTTTCCTTCCAACTTAACGATAATAGGCTCTGTCTTGGAAACTGCTACGTAATTTGATGTATGGGGGTCGTTTGGCTCGGGGAGAGGGGATAGAAAGACAAACCAGAAATCACTCCTCCAGCTCCTCAGTAGGGTTTTTGTTGTTTTCAAAGCTGTTTGCTAACTCCATTACTTTACCTGCTTTCCAATAACCAATTAAAGATGGCACACAAAAGTTAAGCGGCATCTGAAATTTGGAGTGGAGAGAGTGCTCTGGGAACTGAGATCCAGAGAGTTTCTTTGGGTTTCCAGTCTTAACAAATCCAACTCCTTGTTAACCAGCTCAGAAAAGTTCCACCACTACTGCATACATATGTGAACACACACAACATTAATGTTATTTCTTTTGGGCACTTAAGAAAGTAATAATGACCTACTTGGGGTGGGGGGATGACCATTTTCAGCCCTAACTGTATATGTCTGTGTGTATATACACATATACATATATATGTGTTATATATATATATGTATATATACATATATGTGTGTGTGTATATATTTGCATTTCAAGTTGTTCAAGACTACAAGAGAATAGCGGGCACTTCATTAGCTTCCAAAAATGTACATCTATCAGTGGGTGATTCTGATTTCGTTTTTAATAATCTGCTCCTTTGGATTTTATTATTAAAGCAACAATCTGATCAACATCTGGAAAGCAGGCACAATTAATTCTCCAGCACCCCAATTAAAAATTAGAGCATCCCTTCCTTACCCAAAGTGATTGTATGTGAGCCCTAGGCTCTGGAGTATTGTTTAACCCTTGGAAATAGATGAGAAGATCCAGATAACACAAATGGAAGAAAATCAAATCTTAAATAATAGTGTATAAGCCAGTGGTGAATTTAATATCACAATTTCCTGTTCTCCTACTGAAAAGGGTTTCTATTCCATTTGACAGTGTTAATGTCTAACATTGTAAATATTTTAGATACCAGGCTTGTGTTAAATACAATGTCAGGTTAAGAAAATCACTCCAGACACTTGAACAGCAAGATATTAGATAAAACAAAATTAAGTTGATTTTGAAAGTGCAATACTTCAAGAGACTTGCTAATCCATTATCCCAACCCAGAGCGGGCTCCTGCTTAACTTCAAGGCTTTCACGAAGTTGTGTACTGCTTGGTTAAAATTAAAAGTAAAACAACAACCCAGCCCCTAAGATGTGGAGTCACCTCCTAGGTCCAACCCCAAAGTTATCCCTATTGTCTGAGGACCCCAGACAACCCTCAGGGCCCAAGCAACCTCCCCCCCAAGTTTGCTTCCTAATGAAGAAGTTGGACGTCAGCATGGCAGGAGGTTCCCCCTCCACCCCAAAGACAAAGGCTTGAGCAAAAATTCCAGTGCAAAAAACAAAAATCTATTTCTGGGCCATACCCAGGTGCAGCTGAGCAGAAAGCGAGTCAGAGGCAAAGTGGACTGCATGCAACAACCTCTATTGTCTTCCTTTTAGGTATGGCCAAATTCAGGCTCCTTTCTCCCCCACCCCCTTGTTCTCCTCCTCCCCGCTCAGACTCTCACCCCAGATCGGAAGGGGCAGTTAGGTGAGAAGAGCCCCCACAAGTCCCCACAAAACAGAAAAGTTAAGGGAAGAGGAAAGTGGGCATGGAAGGGGGGGGGGGCGGGGGTTGGGGAAAACGGCCTGAACTCGAAGTCTAAGGGTATCAGTCACTGCCTGCGAGGAAGCTGCAGCTTGTGAACTCTTCATGAACCGAGATTTAAGTCTGTGGCCATAAATCACCGAGACACAAACTCCGCCATTCAGCACTGATAGCGGCGGCGGCGGCGGCGGCCTGCGGCCCAGCTTACCTTAACTTCTGACGACGGACGCGGAAGGAGGCAGGCACCCTCCTCCCGTGCTCCGGACCAGCCCGACCGCCCGCCCGCGGCCCCGCTGCCTCGGTCCAGGTCCCCTCCGGCTCGACCGGGATGGGCACCAGCTCCAGGCATCAGCCGCCGGGAGGAAGACCCCGGAGCCCAGGACGCGAGCAGAGGCGTGACTCCACTCGCTGCTCCTGCACCACTCGCCAAGGGCTGGCTGGGGCTGCTCGGACCCCCCCTCCCCCCCCACCACCCCACCCCCTCCCCTAGCACCCCCTCCCTGCCCTTCCTGAGGGCAGCAGCCGGGGCCCCGAGATAAGAGCTATCGCCGCGCGGGGCTTTTCCTAGGGTAGTGGCACCGAGATGGGTATGTTTCTTATGAATATTACACGCGGAGCAGCAGCGTCTGGTCGGGGTGGGGGGGTGGGGGGGTGGGGGTGGGGGAGAGGCAAAGCCGACTGGGGAAGCGCGGGCCAGAGTGGGGGATGGGGATTGAGGAAGCTGAGGAGTGAGAAGAGAGGGGGAGTGAACGAGTAAAGGAGGGCAGCCTCCCCCCCCCCACCTCCTCATCCCCACCCCCTCCCTGCTCTGAGGCGTCACTAAAGTCCAGGAAAATTATGCTAATGAAGACAAACAGCTCTCACAAAGGGGCTTTCTCACCAGGGTCTTTATTTCTTATGAATCTGTTTGAGAAACCTAAAATAGTGAACAGCCATTGAGGAAGGGGGAGAGAAACCAGGGTGGGGGGCACCAAAGTTTCCCTGAGACTCTAAGTGGGTAACTTCCTAGGAAAATGTTCTCCTTGCACCCTTCACCATCCCCAACTTCCAAGGAAAGAGATGGGGGCCTCCATTTCCTGGCTTTTACTGGGTGGGGGCTGATAGGGGTCAGAATTCTGCTAGGGTCAATCATTGCATCTAGCTGAGTTTGACTATTTTTAGACAGAAAGTATCAGTAGTTTCAGGCTTGGGAGGAGTGCGGAGGTGAGGAAGGCAGGAAAACGCACATTTCAACGCCAGTCCCACCTCAGTGCCTGGGATGTGCTGAGGGGCTCACCTAGGTTCTCATGTGTGTCCCTGTGTCTAAACTATTCTCTAATATAGACTAGGTACGGCCTAAAGGCAATGTGTCATAGATGGTGTGTATTGTACTGCTCCCAAGCTGTTCTTTCCAATGTGTACTGAGTTGGGGGAGGGGGGCAGTGTGGAGATTCACTTCTAGTATTATATCCACTTCAGGGCTAACACTAATTCCCCTTCCCAAACGTGCCTAAAACTGAGTAGAGTCGGATTAAAGAAGGCCGATTTCTGTTGTCCCGGTGCGTGTCTGTTCTGTGTGGCAGCATGGGAGAAATAGAGATTTTGCGTAATTACGAGGTCTCGTCCTTCTCAAAGGAAGGTGTTAAAAATATAAATAGTATGTTTAAACTCGCAAGGAGCCGAAGTGTCACCTTAGAGCAAAAACAAAGCCGGGGAAAGGGAGAAATCCGAAAACGCTCTCTGGCCAGGGCGGCCGCTCATGCATACCAATGGTTTTTTGTCATTTATGGCCAGGCAAGATTTATGACTTCATGCACCAAAGCTGTAAACAGAACTAAAACAGAAAACACTTGCTCCTTATGGCATATTGCGACGGCCCGACATGAAAGGAGAAGCCGGGTCGCGTAGGAGGCGAGGCGAGAGGGGGCCGAGAAATCCGCTGGCCTGCATTTTCTCTTCAAGCCCTCAGCCCACCCCCAGGTTGGATGTTTCCCTGGAAGAAAGGAGGCGTAGGTCAATAATCAACCCCGCACTTTCTCCTCCAAACTGCTGATGCGACTTGCTCCGGGTTTCCAGCTAAACTAGCTAGAGGGAACGAAAGGAAGGCTGCGAGAAACCCAGGGCAAGAAGAGAAGGACGCTAAGCAGCCAGCCTGGACCGGGGTTAGAGGTGGGATAGGGCAGAGAGATGGGCTGCGTTGGGAAGGACTGGGGGGGGGGGGAGAGATGCCTCTACCCACTGTGGGAATTGAGCCTGCCACGAGAAGACTCTAGGAAGTCCACTGCCGGGACTAAGCTAGGGTACTTCTAGCCCGGGAAGCTAAAGACCTGCCCGGGAAGCTAAAGACCTTCCTGGGAAGAAGGGAATCTCAAATAGAGAGCCTGGGATAGGAGACATCTTTCAACTTCCCGGCGTACCTCTGAACCAGCAGAATAGGGCTCCCGGGCAGACAAAGGTGCTTTCTTCGTTGGCTTTTTCTGCTCGGGCCAGTAGTGGACCATATTCATGGAAGGGGGGCGAGGTGTGCTGGCATCAGGGGAAGAAGGAGGCCAGGGATGCGAACGAGTGCCCTCCCCAAGTCACTTAAAGAAATGGATACTTTGAAAGGATTGATGGTTGATTTCTAACAATCATTTGTTCATCCGTGGTTGGAGTTTTTACACAGTAATTGGTTTGGTTTTTGTTCGTTTGAAAACAACAAAAATAAAACCAATCTCCTTGAAATTATTTATCGGTTCAGAGATTCTCCCCCACCGCCTACCCCCCACGCCACCAGTCCCTGGTCCTCTCGATTTTACAAAGCCAGGTTTCTTTCGCGTCCGTTTTCTTCCCTTTTTCCCCTATCTTCCTTGTGAATTCAACCAGCTTCCTTTTTTTCCTGAGGAACAAGTTGAATAAGGCATTCTCTAACCTTTCTTCCCGGCCTTGACACTGAGAATGCTACAATTTCTGGGCTCTCGAAGAGAAGGAAATCGAACTCCTCAGAAAAGAATGAGACACCTTCCGATCTTCTATTGGGGTTTCATCTGCAAGGGCTGGGGCGGGAAGCTCCTAGGAACATATTTTCTCGATATAAGCTAGGGAGCCTTTTCTTTTAGAGGTATTCGAGATCCGAGGTGGGGGGGGGGGGGAGAGGAGTTTTTGCTGGCGGGAATCGGGTATGGAAATCTCACTCCGGGCAGGAAAACTGGGGATGGAATATACATCCAGGTCATTCTTGAGATGGGGGTGATGAGGCCGCGCCTATGGGAAGGAGACCCTTTTCATTTCTTTTGGTTGTATCTCCTTCTCCTTTCCCAAGAAGCAAATTCTGTAAACTGTGTGTGTCACATTTTGTTCGGGGTGCGGATGCTCTCTTAGAGAAGATCCGGGAAGCAGAGTTTTATTTGATATCCATTTGACTCGCCAGCACTAAACAGATAATAAAGGACCGCTCTGCAAACCTCCGTTTGCTCTCACTTTCTTCCTAGTGAAACTATATTATTTATGAGTCCTTAACTGGGTCAAAAACGCGCCAGAACTGGGTCGTAAATCATAGGAAACGCTGACAAGTAATTGAACTGCAATTAAAGCTTACATTTTATTTTCGAGGGGCGTTTTAGGCCACTTAAAATAACCGCCGTAAAACATGTTTACCTATGAAATCGGCAAGGGGAGTGGATGAGTGGCCCTTGCTAAATGGGGGGGGGGCAGGGCAGGGGCAGAAGGGGGAGAGAAAATACCACTTAAGCCGGGAAACTTGATTAGACTTTCTTTAATTGAGGATGGAATGAAAAAGAAGAAAAGAGGTGCTTTTCTAGAAAAAGTCCTAGCAGTTCTGCTGACCAAGCGTCCCTTTCCTGCAGCCAGGGAGTACCAGAGACAAGCCTGGCTTCTTCATGAGCCCCCAGAAGCAAGTTTAGAAGCAGAGGTGGGGGTGCTGGACAGGAATTTGGGATAAACAGGTTAAGATCTCAGTAGCATCCTTCCCCGAGGTAGAGAAACGTCTCCCAGGGACCTGGGAGCGCCATAAATCTCAGCTCGGCTCTTGTCCTATGTCAGAGCTGGCTTCTGCCTGTCTATCCTAGCTTTTCACTTCATACTTCGGCTGAGGACCTGAGGTCCCGGGCCTAAAGTCTCGGAACTCAATGTCTTCCCAGACCAAGGAAAGAAGAAGGACCCTGTCCTACAGTCGAAGGAGAGAGAAGAGGGTCCCAAGTTCTTTCTCTCTCATCAGATCTCTCCTAGCCCAGGATGAGCCCTCTCCTTTACACATTTTAGAAGAAACCAAAGTCAGAGGCCCCTGTCCCCAACCTACCGATCCCTTTCTCTCTTTTTGGATTTCTTCAAGCCAATGTCCAATTTCCCATCCCATCTTGTGTGCACAGAATTGAGAAAAGAAAACAATGGAGTCGCTCTCCCCATTTGGACTTCCTCTGTCCTGTTTCCAGGAAAGCATGTGAGCCCAGCACCCGAATAATAAATACAGTCGTGAGACCCATCCCAGATAAGATGAAAGCAAGGCGACTGCTCCCAGCCAGTCCCTCTCCCGGCTCCACCAGCTCCAGTAGCCACAGAGAGTCCCCCTTCTCCAACCAAACCGAAGAGAGGCCCCCTCACTCCCACCCTGTAGTCCCCCACTGGACAAACACACCAACAAAAACCTAACTGCCCAGGCCTTAGCTTTAGGGTCTTCCCTTCACCTTGGGACAAGCTCCTGGAAATGGAGCAGATTCTAGAAAGGATAACACTAGGGGAAAGTCAAAGAGGGCTCCTTAGGGGATGAGCAGCCCCCAAATCTCCTCTCCTCCACCCACCTCCACACACATACTTTCCTGGAAAAGAAACTCTGGCTTTACTGTGCTATCCGGGGAGTTCGGGAAGATTTTCAGTTCTGAGCCAAGACAAAGGGGAAAAGAACAGGCACAGCAATCGCTCCTCATACTCCCTTGAGCCTCCTGGGCTGACCTTTGCCTCGATCAGCAATAATTTATCGAAGAAGCGAACAATCAACGGAAATACCTTAAAACCAAATCCATTCTCCTCTCGAAGCCTCGCGTCCCATCAGCTCGGCAGTGATCGTTCCATGAGCCCTAGAATACTGCAGCCGGCACGAAAAGCTCTCTGAGGAGGAGAAGGGGAAAGAGAAGAAGGGAGGTGGGGGTAGGGGGGTGAGGACATGGAGGGGGGGAGAAGAAAGCTCTCGTTCTGAACAGAATCTAGGATCACGTAATCACAGACGAAGCCCGCCTCGGTGTCCGCTCCAAATGCCACAATAATGCGCTGCATTATGTGCTCACGTGGTCACGCGTCAACTTAAATCCTTTTATTTGAAATAGGGAATCATCGAAGGAACTAGATTTTCAAGAAGAACCCCCCCCCGGGGGGGGGAGGAGAGAGAGAGAGAGAGAGAGAGAGAGAGAGAGAGAGAGAGAGAGAGAGAGAGAGAGAGAAGGAAGGAAGGAAGGAAGGAAGGAAGGAAGGAAGGAAGGAAGGAAGGAAGGAAGGAAGGAAGGAAGGAAGGAAGGAAGGAAGGGAGGGAGGGAGGGAGGGAGGGAGGGAGGAAGGAAGACAGCCTTGTCCAAAAGCAAGCAGGAAGTTTATAGTGCCAGGCGGTACTCCTACTGGGACAGTCTCTCTTCCCTGTCCTACTGCCCCCTCCCTATTCTTCACTTCTATTTCTTTGCACACATTCTCTCCGACCGGTTAGGTTAAAAACAACAACAATTCATTGCCTCGTTCAGTGAGTCCACTCAACTTTTCTAACAGCCCCTGCTCCGCTGGTAAGCGAAGGCCACCTCGCATCTTTGGCAGGGCCAGAGCCTCATCTGGTCCTTGCTTCAATAATAAATCAAAACGCTGATCCCTTGCTTTCGATAAGGAAACTCCTTAATGAGTCACTTGATTGCTAGAGCCGCATCCCCACAGGCTGCACTATCCCGCTATTGTATGGAACTTGCTCCACACCCACGCGGTACAACCGCGCAGCCCGGCTGGCTGAAAAGGCCTGTAATTTACCTGACAAAGGCAGACGCGTCTCTTGGAAGCGGAGATGTTTTGAGTTGTGGGAGCCCAGGCTCTGAAGGATGTGCCTGGCTCCGGTGGGGTGGATCTGAATTTTTCAAACTCTGTAGGGACCATCCCCGCTCAACCTGGGCTTACGCATTTCCTATGCACAAGCTGAGTGCTACACGAAATTATAGGTTTCTAACGATGAAAAATGCAAAGGGGGGCGGGGAGGGAATGATCTAATTGTCCAAGAGGAGGAAAAAAAACAAACCCAACCTTCACTTGTGTCCCTTGAGTTAACCTAGAAAACAAGCTGGTGCCTTATCTGTATGAATATCCAAAGGGCTTCCCTCAAGACTGTTTAATCCTTTCCAACATCCATAACACTTTATCCAACAACAGAGAAAATGATCTAAAGAAACTGATGTGCCCACAGCCAAATGAAGCCTGTACCAGGCTCTAAGCCTTCCAGACCCCATCCTTCCAGTCTGGTGACACTTGGGTCCCCACTGCTCTGATTCTAACACTCAGTGACCAGGATTTAGCTAGCAACATATCTCCAATGCCCTTCTCAACCCTTTCTCCTTTGGCTTTGAGGAAACCTCTAGTAAGTCCTGGGACTCCAATTCTGTTTTCCTTTGCCCACTTTCCTTTTACCTTCCTTTCTGTAAACAGGAGCCAATTTTAGTAACCAGGGACTCTATATGAATTATTTTTTTCTTCCCAAGGGGAATAGAAGGAGACTGAATTTCTACATCTGTAACTATGGGATAATCAGAATGGTAAACAAGAAATCTGGACACATTTAAAGAGAGGAGCCCTGCCCTGAAGCCTACCCCCACACACATCTTTAGTGAAAGTGAGTGTGCTCTGCTAGTAACCTCCTTTTTCTTGCCTAAGCCCTTCTTTGCCTACATGGGATAGTCTGATTTAACTAGACTGACTCAGTCCAGCTGCAGCAGTGAACTGAAAGTGAAAATGATCACAGCTGGGATTTAAGGGTGATTTTTTTTTTTTAAAAAGAGCTCACTCCACTTCCAGGAAAGATAGTGACACCCTCATCTCTCCACTCCACATTCTCCCCAATCCTGAGGGCTTGCCAAGCAATCGAAATGGAATATGAGCCTGGAAAGAGTACTGAGCCTTAATAAAACAAAACAAAAAATGTTCTCCACTATGCTGTATCCCAAAGGGGGTGGGGGGACAGACCTTAGAATCCCAATCAAACAGAAACTCCAACAACCATAAATCACCATCATAAGTCAGAGGTACATCTTCAGTGAAATGCCTTAATACCAGTGAAAGAGGCTGGGTTTCCCTACTCAGCTCCCCAGAAGGTCCTCGTTTCTGTTAACCACTAAGTTAATGCCCAAACTTCTGTTTAACAATTAACATCTTGGAGTGGAGTGCAGCCAGTTTGTAAAAACTGGAAAGGGGTGTCTAAGAACTTTCAAGGAAGTGGAACTTGAAGGGGAAATGGTTTCCCTAAGGGTGGGCTTTAGCAAAAGGATAGGGCTCTGACTTCTTCCCAATGACCTAGACTTCAGACGAGAAAGAAAATCCAACGGAAAGTTATCCATCTCTTTTCAGTGGGCCTACAACTCATTTCCTAGGAAAGGACTATGATACATCACATTCAATTCTAATGGAAGAGAGAAAAGATTTTAACCTTGTCTCCTTCCATCCCACTGCACCACTCCTGGGGCAGACTGGGGAGGGGGGTGGAAGTCTTTATTTCCTCCCTCAAATTTATATTCCATCCTTCCACAATAACTAACCCTCACTTCCAAACTTCTTCATTTTCCTAGAACTAAACTCTGTTCATTGTCTGGGAATTGAGTTGAGGGAGGGATACTTAAGTATGGGTCCAGGCAAATGAAATTAAAAAAAGTAATAAAGGTGCTTTGAAAAGGGCAGGGAAACTAATAAGAGATGACTTTGGTTAATATTTGAAAATCTCTGGGGAGATTCTCACATTCAAATATGACAATTTGATTTCTCTGCTATAAATACACTTACAAGATGTTTTTGTTTTCTGTAGTTAACCTGGATGACTCCCCCCCCTTTCCCTAAGCACTAGGTAAAGAACATTCTCCTGTTCTCCTTAGAGGAGGGAGAGAACCCCCATTTTATTGAGGGGTGGTTTTCAAGCTCATCTGCTATGCAGTTGGACTCTCAGTTTTCTGGGTGCTGAAGGGTATGGTAGATTCTTAAAGCTATTTCCTCATTCAATAAGAGCATTACAGTGGGGAAGGTGCTGATAACTGACACAGCAAGTATATTCAGGTAAGGGCACATGACACAGTCTCTGATAAAAGTGACACTGAGGTCTCCTAATATGCTTCACTTTCTATCAGATGCAAATCAAACTTAGAATACCAGCCATATCAACACAGAGACTGACTCATCATAAATTGCAAAGAAACCACAAACTGATAGGATTGGGGGGGGGGGGGTAAGGGAAGGGCAAATGTCAAAGAAGATTCAGGCCAGGGAAATACACAGATAAAAAGATTTTTCTGAAACTCCCTGTTTGTGCTTAGTTTAAAAGGAGCAATCCTCCAAAGAACAAAGAAACTATTTCGTGTTCAGCAGCCGCTCTGAGCAAAGAGAGGATTCTGAGGGCTACCCCAGTCCTCCAATAGACACCCCTCATAGGCCCTTAATTTATGACCCTTTTACAAGGTAATAAACCACACTAATTGCCTTCCTGCATCCCAAACAACTTCAGCAAGAACTTGAAAGGATTCCAGAGAGTTTTTCCCTTGCCTTAAATATGAAAAGAAAATCCTAAAACCCAATGAAGATCACTGCATTGTCTTAGCCAATTCAACCTCTGGAAAGGAATAGAGATCACTACACACAACTAAGGAGGCCTAGACATATTAAATGCCAGTGAGTTTACTTATCTCTGAGTCTAAGGGGGGGGGGAAGGTGAATCTTGGGAAAAAGCAGGGGCATTTAAACCAGTTTCCTTAAAACGGAATCATAATTTTGATTTTTCCCAACTCCTGACCTCCCTCCTAAGGGTCTGCAAAAAACATCCCAGAAAGCAGTCTACCCCCCACCTCCACCACCACCTCCCCCCCAAAAAAATTTCCCAATAGTTTTCATTGTCCTCACTGGCTGGAAATCGTTGTAGTCCAAGTAGAGGTTTGTTTGAGGCTAGTTGGAAGAAGGAAACCGACACGCACTAGCTAACCACGCCGCACCATTCCGCGCCATTCATTCCTAGGGTCTTTAGCCGCCCCATAATCTAAATACCCCTGCAAATACAGCTCCGATTCCTAGACATTCTTTCTCTGTCTAGACTCAGTATTCGCTGGGGATGGGCGCTGAATAGAAGCTGACCAGAAAATTCCAACTGAGTTAAAAATTGATCAGAACTCCTCCCTCCCCTTCACGATCGGGAGGGGGAAAAGATTTCTAGGTGCCCCCCCCAAGTGGAAAGTCTATGCCAACCCCATTTCGAGACAAACCTTGGAGGTTAAGCGTCTGGAGCCCTCTTACCTCTCCAGATTTGAAAAGGATCATGGAATGGCTTCCTGCCCCAGGCTCTCAGTCAGTCATCTTTTCCGGTACCCAGGCAGTTCTGCAGACAAACAGACAGCAGTGGGTGAATCGTGGCTGGGAGGGAAGGGGAGAGTCGGGGGAGTGAGGGGCGTGCAGTACAAGAGCGTCCTTCGGTACATGGTGAGCTCACAAACACAGTCACCAGAGTTTCTTCCCAGATTCACTTTGATCACCCGAAAAGATCTAGCCTACACATTTAGTCATTTAATCCTTTTTTAAAAATCAAATAAATACATTTCCTAGCCCCAAACCCATTCTCTTGTCTTTTTTTTTCTTTCTTTCTTTCTTGGTGGCAGGATTGGAACGGAAAAGGGCAAGAAAGATGGGCACAGAAAAGGGAATTAATTCTCTGCTCTCAGCCAGCCTGGGCTATGTCCTCTTCTCTCGCCCCTCAGTTCTGAGATATGAAAGTATGCTTGATTTTCCTTTGCTAACAGAGGCTAGCCTTGGGGTTTTCTTTGGGGGTGGGGAGCGTTTGAGCAAGTAGACACTCGAAACCTCCCTGGTCGATGGAGAAGGTTCAGACTGGGACTCCAGTCCACAAGCCGGGCACGGCATTGTGAGGGGAGTTTTTGTCTTCTGGTTTATTCAAACCCGGCCTTCTTCATCTCTGAGCCAAACTTTATTGTGGCCTGACAAGGGGGCCCAGCTGTGCTGGACCTTTCAAACTTTAGACGAACTTCTGCTGGAAACTGGGAAACCCGAAGCGGACGCTTGAAAAATAATATTACAAGACGCCAATAAGTGAGCTATTTGGATCCATCTCTCTACTTGCAGAGCAAGCCAGATGCATGCATTATTTGTGACCAAGCTGCACCCCTGAATTTCTGCCTGGCCAGCAAAGGGCAATGTTGTGATCGTGCAACTTTGATGGGGGGAGGGGAGAGTGGGGGGAATCTTCCAGTTCATGCCTTGGAAAACTCTGAAGTCTGTCTTGGGAAAACTCCTCTGGAAGAAACTTTTCATTGTGTGGCTTCAGTTTCATCCCTTTCCACGTTCCTCTTTCTTTCCAGCCTTCAGTGCGCGCCCCCACCCCCTCCACCCCAGCCCGCCGAGAGAGGTGATCCGAACTGATTGCCCGCCTGCCGTAGTAGTGTCCAGCTCGCCCACTGGCTGCACAATATTGAAATGTGAAAGTTGCCTTCCCAAGTAGCTTAGCCTGCTCAGTAAGTGGATGCAGCCAGCATTCGACTTGTGCGTTGCTGGCCCCCCCACTCACCCCTCTTCTCCGGTAGCTTCGCCCTATTTCCAAATCAGCTTGCCGCTTCCCTCCCTATCCACTCTTTGATCTCTTTTGACCTGTAATCAATACTCAGTTACAAATGGCGATAGACTTTATCGACAGTCTCGTTCTCCTCCTTTAAATAGGTCATTTGCATCTTGGAAAGCCACTTCTAGCTACCTCTGTAGCCACACACACCACTCATTGTCTAGCTCTTCCACTCAGGACTTTCGACATAACTTCTCCGGGAAAGCAACTTCTAAGTCGCCGTTCGCCACGCCATTTATGAGACGGACGACCGAGATAATGATTATTGTTATGATTATTGTTGTTACTCTGTTACCCGAGGAAGTCCAATGCACACCGTGGGTGCCCCAACTTGGTACAAGCATAAATCATGCCCATTAATGAATGGATCAGGAAGAAATTCGACCGTGACTTACTTTTCTTTTACAATGGCTGCTTCTCTCTCTCTCTCTCTCTCTCTCTCTCTCTCTCTCTCTCTCTCTCTCTCTCTCTCTCTCTCTCTCTCCCTCTCTCTCTCCCTCCCTCCTCTCCTTGCCCCAAGCCCTCGGAATTAGGAATTGGCTTTATTTTTTGGCTCTGCTACTGTGGGCTGTGATTTCTTAGCTCCAAGAAAACGGGACAAAGCTCTGCTCCAGCCCTGTGGTCAGCCAGCGGTCCGCAGAGTGAATTAGAATATTGCCAAAAGTAGTCAGCCCATCCCAACACAAAAGGGAGAATGTGACCACCACGAGGCACCCAAAGCCCAAGAGCTGATCCTGCTCTCCCACCCTCACCCCAACTCCCATCCACCCTCATCTGACCCACAGGAAAATATCCCCGGAATGGTCAAATGAGAAGGAAGACTGCATGATCCCTCCATACTCACCGTCGGAAGCCCTATCGCCCCCTCTTAAAGAGTTTAAAGTCTTTCGAAATAAATCTGAGTGTGAATTTAAAATATATATTTGGAAATCTATCAACTAGGAAGTTGGGTTTCACTTCTGACAGTATCATTCCTGGTGAGCGAGATACTGACGACCACAGATCCATTCTTGCCTGTCTGCATTAATTATTGAATGAGTCACGTGACACTCCCAAGCTTACCATTTCCATACACCCCCACCCTAGAACAGAGGCAACAGCTTTCTCTACGAGGAGGGGGGAGGGGGGTCGTTCTTGCTTTCCTAGGCAGCCCCCAGATCTCTGGGACTTAAGACAGTTTTCCCTTGCCTGTCCTGGGTGAGCAAGCAACCATAGTCAGAGAACTGCCTCCTTTTTAGGCTTGGCCTGAGTCCTTGGAATCCTGGTGGAGATTCTGAGCCAGAGACTGCTGCCTTAACAGTTCAGGCTTCTTAGGCTGCCTCCTATATATGATCTGCATTCATGAGCCTTTGGATCCAGCGTGCCCAGGATGGGCACTTTATATTGTTCCTTGGCTTAGCCGTCCTGGCCCCTGGAAAGGATGACTCTCTAGGACCTGGCCATTTTGAATGTAGATTTCTGCACAAATAGGCCACACACACACACACACACACACACACACACACACACACTGACAAGCTTGTGTGTTGGCAGACAAAGGACACGTGTGCTTCCATAGACACATCACACCTATACAGAGAGGTGCAGAAGTCACTACTGAGTTGTAGGCTGTTATTAATGCCAAGAAAGTGGGGGCGGGGGTAAAATTAGCCATTAATTTTAAGTCTGGACATGAGCTGAGTTCATTGTTATGTGGCTCTCCAACTGTAGAGTGACTCTTGCCTCCCCCTCATTTGCCCTTAGTTACTGAATGAGAGCTCTGTCATGCATTTGATCCATTTGCTCCAAGCTCCACGGCACATCTTCCAGCCCTGAAGAGTGTGTCGAGGTGCTGGAAGGAGTCTCAAGTCACCATTATATTATTAAGGAAGCAGGAATCCTGCATCCCCCCCAACATCCTAGGGCCGGAACACCAGAAATCCATCGAAAATGGAGAGTGTAATTCTTGTTAGACCAATAGTAAGGGGAAGAGGGAGAGATTAGGCCTTGCTGTGTGTAGACAGTGTTTTAAATTAAAGAAAATGTCTACCAAAGAAGTCATGATGGGCACCAGGAAGAAGAAACCCACTGACTTGTTAGATCTCACTTCTTCCCACAGGAAACCTGAGGTCCCTGTTTTCTTTATTGATCCTTCAAAGATTCCTTTATTTTAAGTTGAATTAGATCTGTCTCCTCATTTCAATCGCTGGAATGAAATGACACAAGGACTGAAAGGTAACAAACAGCTCTGAAGTTTCAAGGGGGAGGTAGGGTGGGAAGAAAAGGGGGTGGGGAGCCTGCTAATGGGAGACAGGCCAGAACTATGAAAGAGGTTTGAGGTAGGGAGAGAGAAGAAAACCCCCAGGAGCTCCCCATGTATACAATTCAGGAAGCTCTGTGCAGAGCTCACTTCACCCACCCACCCACCCCAAGTGTAATATATCTAGGTAATCTTCCCACGGAGCTCTATTCTGGGTATTAAGTACTGTACTCTGCCTGTCACAGTTGAATTCCTCCTGTAATAAAACACCGGGTATATCATAGATTTCAGCAAAAACTAGGAAAGAGAGCCTGCAAACTGCCATTTTCCTTCAGGGGGGAGACTGTTAAGCACTTGCTTCAAACTGTGACAATTAAAGTGTCTCCGATCCGATTTAGGTTGATTTCAGATGTTGACAAAAGTTTTAGCTCTGATGTTCCATGGCTTTCCTCTGTGACTGAAGTAGATGAGTGCGTGTGCACGCGCTCAAGTGTGCGAGCATAGAGACAGAGAGACAAAGACAGAGGGGGGAGAGAGAGAGAGAGAGAGAGAGAGAGAGAGAGAGAGAGAGAGAGAGAGAGAGAGAGAGAGAGAGAGAGAGAGAGAAGGAGATAGAGAAAGAGAGAGAGGGAGGGGAAGAGAGACAGAAACAGAGACAGAGAGAGGAGATAGAAAGAGAGAGGGAGAGAGAGAGAGAAAATTTCGAGGGGGAGGAAAGCTCTAGGGCTTACATAGAATACTATCTTTAAAGGTCAAGGGTCCCCAGGGCCAGTGGGCTTCGCTAAAAAAAACAATTAATGGGATAGAAAATTTGTCCTCTCAGTGACCTCTTATGGTAACCCTAGAGAAAGAAGGACAATGCAAAGACTTAAACTTCAAAGCAGAATTTCCTAAGTTGTTATAACATTCTGGCTCAAAGGATCAGGTCTACAACAGACTCGAGTGAAGGGTCGAATAGAGATAATTATTCAGGTAATCCAAGTTTTGAAAAAGCCCTCGTGGAACTTAATTAGCCGGCATTTCAGCTCCAAGTCCTTATCTTTAAAAATGGTCTCAACACTCCACTTCATTTTCAGGGTATAGCTAGATACTCCAGCAGAGTCCACACCCCCCCAACACACACACACACACACACACACACACACACACACACACACACACACAGAGGCCTGATAATTTCTAGGCACCTCCCAGCCTCAGACACAAAGGGCAAATATGAACGTTTACCTTATATGATGATAATCTGCCATAAGAGACTTTGTAGCCAGCGCTTCGTTTCCACCGAGAGTCTGCATTTTTCAAGACTTTCCATCTTTATATATGACCACATTTTTTCCAGGGACATCCTTTGCTCCTCCACAGACTTTTCCAGGAGAATGCCTTTCAGAATTGCTGTTGAATTACAAAGAAGTATTTATTGTATGAGGTGATTAATGATTCTCGGCAAAATTGCTATTTTCAGCGTGATTTAATTTCGTTTTACAAGTTGGGGGAGGGGAATAATAAGTTTAAGCCCCAGGTTTAGAGAAACCCAGATCCTCCAGTTCACATCTTATAAAACACGGTTCATTTCAGGACTTTGGATGACTTCTGAATGTGTTTATTTGTTCCTCCCCAATTTTTAGTGGCAAGACATTTTTTTTTTTGATGGCAGAGAAATGGAAGCTGCTCTGAGCAATGAGACTGTTGTCTCATTCTCGGATCTATTTCGTTCATAATTAAAGAGCTGGCAGAATTCGCCTTTAACAAATGGCAGTAGGTAAGAGAAGCGTAGTTTTCCTGCTTATTAGTTAAGTGTTTTAACTACTGATGGACAAATGTCTCTAAAATGCCTCCAGTCTAATTCTGAAGAGGTTTTCCACCACCACCATCACCACACCACTACTCCAGGCCCTGCTCAAACTTTTTCATTAAAAGCCTATCACTCATTGAACACGCAGTGAATTCTGTGATCTGATGCTAATGTACTTTCCCTTTCGTATTGCAGAGGGAGGTACTCACTATATCTTCCGGGACAAGTTTGAAGCATAAGAAGATGACCAGGTTGGACTGCTGGTCCCCTGCCAACCCCCTTTTTTGTATGTAGTTTTCTAATTGTCTCGAACTATGGACAGTGAAATGAAGCGAAGCTCCCCGGAATCAGAAGTGGCACCCGGGACTCTCACAATCTTGGGGGCTGACTACTATTGAGATAGCAACCCCTTTGTGACATCATGTGCACATTCTTCTGGGACAAAACTTTTGAGGCACACAGATTGGAGAATTGAATTCTTTTTCAAACTGCCCCCTCTCCCTCCAAAAATCATAAATCAGTATTTGGCTCACAGGATCTTTAAGAGAGCCAGCTTTCCTCCCTCCCCGATCCTGACTCCTAAGAAAAGCTTTGTACGGCAATAAATATTAAAATGACCACTTACTTTCAAGTGTCATTATGGTTGTGTGTGGTTCAGCCAGGGCAAAACAGCTGCTGGGGGCTACGAGCTCTTTTCTATATCTATCCCTATAGCCATAGAGACGAATTAACCCTATGTCAAAGATCAGGCGTGTTTGCAGCAAGGTCTAACAGCCACCTTTTTCCTTTAAACTTTGCAATCGTTCAGACCAGCCAGAGAGCAAAGACACACACTCTCTCTCTCTCTGTCGGTATATCTCTTTCTATCTCTACCTCTCTCTGCTGTCGGTCTTTCTATCTCCCCATCAAGTCGGAGACAGCACAAACGATTTTAGCGACCAGCATTACATTAGACACGAGAGCCCCTTATTTTGCAAACTAGTTGCTCATCCCGATCCAAGGAGATGTCTCCCTCACCAGAAAGTTTAGGAAACACGAGAACCAGTTGTTTTAAGCCTTTAATATCACGGTTTGTTGTTGTTTTACAGGATTTATTCTCAGCACTTGGCTCTATATACAGTTACACCAAAACCCACAATTTACAGTCTCACGTGGATCTAAATGGGCCCCCTCTCGCCAGTTAGAGCTGGGCCACAGAGTAAGACAACAATAAACCTCTAACCATATTTTAAATAAATGAGATAAAGAGAAACTAATGTGTCACAAATATCATCAGGGACTATACACCTGGAGACCAATTAAATAACCTTATGACATTCCAAATGTCCTCTCCTCTTTCCTGTTCAGTATCAGTTTTTGCAAGCTGCTGGGGGGCAAGAGGGAATACAAGATGGGGAGAGGAGGGGCCCGGTTCTTTTGTTTGCACTGAATGTAGGTGGACATTTCCCGAGAACTGCACAACTCAAGTCACCACTGGATAGGACGGTTTATTTTAGCCATTTAAAAAATACTGCATAGAAAGGAGTCCTTAGTTAGGTACCGAACTTCCCATCCCAGCTCTGTGAGCATTTCCATAAATAAACAATCCCACTGGAAGGCTAGGCCGCCAGTGCCTGATCTAGTGGTCCAGATCGTGGTGACAACCTGTGTTTCTCTGCGATTCAGAGATCGTGTCCTTCTCTCTCGCTCGCTCTCTCTCTCATCTTTATTATTTACAAACGCGCAGCTGGGTGTAGTGTTGGTGTTTCTTTTTGGTCCAGACAGAGGGGGAAGGAGAAAGAGGGGCAGAAGAAGAAAGGAAGAAGCAGGGAGGGACTAAAATCAGTCGGGGATGTGGACGATTATAGCGTGGAGGCACCTGGCTGGTGTCGAGGGTGAAGATGCGGACCCCGAGTCTGTGCCTTTGCGGGCTGGCTGCCCGGAGCCGGGGCCGGGGCCGGGGCCGGGGCCGAGGAGCGCGTCTTGGTGTTTGGCAGTTTGTGCTCCTTCTTCCACTTCATCCTCCGGTTTTGGAACCAGATCTTGACCTGGCGCTCGGAGAGGCAGAGAGTGTGAGCGATCTCGATGCGACGCCGCCGGGTCAGGTAACGGTTAAAATGAAACTCCTTCTCCAGCTCCAAGACCTGCTGCCTGGTGTAGGCGGTTCGGGAGCGTTTGGGTTCCCCTCCATTGTAATTGGGGTTGACTGGGCGTGCAGGGCCCAGGAGAAGGCAGAGGAGGAAGAAGAGAAGAAGGAAGAGGAAGAACAGAAGGGGGGAGAGCAATTGGACAAGATCATTATATAATAACCTGACACCAAGTTCACGTAAGAATACATACAGCAAAGAAAATGTTTCACAGGCTATTGACAACGGAAAACAAGCGAGAGCCATAAAAAATGGTGTTGGGCATTGGGGCTGAAGAAAAGCTTCAAAGACACATGGCCCAGAGCCGCTGCCAGGGCAATTCAATTTATGGGGGCTATAATTACTGCCCTAACAGTTTGGCGTCTCGTAAATCTCCCGATAAAGGGACCCCTGATACAAAAGGTTTCTCACGTTTTGATTAGGTGGCACACACACGCACGGTGACCCCCCCCACCTCCGCTGCCAGGACAGCAGGTCCCCCTTCCTGCCCCGAGGCCCTCCCAGGCCCTTGCCCTCCGCCCTCGCTGCGGCCCAGGCGTCTCTCACCGGTGCTGACATGGATCTTTTTCATCCAGGGGTACACCACGGGCTCCTTGCCGCCTTTCAGGCCGCACAGGCTCTTGTCCGCCAGGAGCAGAGGGCACCCCGGGGGGCTGCCCGTGGCGGCGGGGGCAGCTTCGCTGCGGCGGGGGAGCGCCGGAGGAGGGGGATGCGGAGGGGGCGCGGGGTGCGGCTGCGGCTGCGGCTGCGGGGGCGACAAGACGTGGCTGGCCACGAGCAGGCTCTGTCCGCTGGGGGTGGCGGGGGCGGGGGTGGCCGCAGGACCCCGAGCCGGCCCCTGGGCCGGGGTTGGCGGGGGCTGAGGCTGTTCGTGCCGGGGCCGGCCGGGGCTGGCGCGGTCATAGCCGTACGGATAGCGGGCGCCGGTCGCGGGGGGAGCGGGGTAGAGGGCGGCGGGGGGCGCGGCCGCCGGGTACCCCGGCTCGGGCCCGGCCCGCGGCGGGCGGTAGTAGCCCGGGGGCGAGCGGCCGGCCCCCGGGGGCGGCTGCAGGTGCGGGGGCGGCGGGGGCTGCGGGGGCGGGGGATAGCCTCCCCCGTCAGGGCCGCCGGGCGCCCCGAACTCCTCGCAGGGCGGGAACTTAGGCTCGATGTAGTTGGAGTTTATCAAAAACGAGCTCATGGTCATTAATTTGTGAAGTGCAAAAATACTAATTTTTCTCGCGTTGTCGTTTTTCTGGGCTCGCCGAGGCCCCTCCCCCTCCTGCCTCGCTCCCCATCCTCCCTCGGCCACCCCCTCTTCCTCCCCCTTCCTCTCCTCTCCCTCCCCCGCCCCCCAAATGCCTCCCCTCCCCCTTCCCGCACCCTCCCCCTTCCCCAGCTCCGCTGCAGCGGACAAAGTTCGGGCCCGGTCCCCTCCCCCGCCCTCCCCCTCCGCACCTTCGCCCCCCCCACCTCCCCGCACGTGACCCGCTTCTGGCCAATGGGGGCGCGGCGCGCGCGGGCCCCGGATCAGGAAACTCGGGGTTGGATGATGGATGCCCCGATCCTGGGCATGGGGGAGGGAGAGGAGAGGGGGGCGGTCAACTGGGGTCCTCGCCCTGCGCGGTTCTGTGGAGGGAGAGAGGGAGGAGAACGGATGCATGCTCGGACTGGGGGTGGGTGATCGCGACCGCTGCAGAGAGCTCTGTCTCGTCCTCTCCCCAGTCCCCCCAAACCAGTCCTTTCCCCGCCGACCCCAAGGTCATCTTTCCCCCTCCTCCTACGGATCTTAGGGCTCCTCTCCCGGATGGAGAGCATCACACCCCTCCCCCAGCTAACGTCCCCCGGTGTCCCCCGCTTCCCATGCAGAGGTCATAGCTCCCCTCTTCCTCCCCACGAAGTTTCTCACACTCCCTGCCATGAGCAGTTTCCTCATTTCCCCCCCCCCCCACACACACACACACGCGGGTCCAACCTTTCTTTACCCATCCAGTTCCTAACTCCTTTGCCCCTCCTCACAGAAGTCATCTCTCCCCTACCTCACACAAAGGTCCTTCTCAACCACCACACCCACCCACCCAGAGGTCCTTGAGCCCTTCTCCAGTACACATAGGAGCAGGTAGCCACCTCCTCCCCTCTCCCTTTGGCTCCCCCGGCCCCTTTACCCTTCCATGCACATGGGTGTCCCTTACTCTTCCACACACGGAGATCCTGGTGTCCCTTTTCCCCACATCATGGGTCCTGGAACCTGAAGAGTCTCACCTGGGCCTGTGGCCCCAGTTCCCTGAGTCATCATTGACTTTCCCCAGGCATGAGATAGAGTAGGGGGAGCCCTGACTTAGCGCAAGGATGACTGAGAAAGGGAGCCTGGGGCTAGGGCTGTGGGGTGGCCTTGGCCCACTGAGGAGAGGGCCTTCTGCGTGTGACTGTGTCCATGTGTGTTTGGGCAGTGGACGGAAGAAGCAGGAAGGATCCCTATGCTGGAGGCCCTCATGGAAGAACAGTGGATAGTCCCCATCCCTGAAAATCACTGTTTCCCCTTCTGAAAACCAGGAGGGCAAGACCAGCCTCTGGCCTCAATCTGCAGGTCAGGCTGAGGATTGACGTCTACTTCAAGCAGGGGAGGGGATTGGGGGAGAGGCTGAACCCTGCCACAGGGTAATTGAAATTTGATGGTTAAACTAATTACCGCATTATTAACAAATAAATTACTTATTAATTCCACCCAGTGTTGATCTGGGAAGTAAATCTAAAGCTGTCTTTCTCCATGTGTGCGTGGTTACTTTCTCTTTCTCTGGGTCTCTGGGTCAGGCATACACCTTGCTTGCTCTTCCTCTCCTCCTCTCTTCTCCTTTCTTCTCCCTTCCTCTCCTTCTCCCTCCCCTCCCCTTCTCTCCTCTCACCTTCCCTTCCCTTCTTTCTTCTCCTCTACCCTCCTCTCTCCTTTCCTCTCCCTCTTCTCTCCTCTCCTCTCCTTCTCTCTCCATTTCATCTCCACTCTTCCTTCCTCTTCTCCTCTCTCCACCTGCCTACCTGACCATCTGGGCAGAACATCCAGTTCACCCAGAAGTCGAGAACAAACTGGGTGTCCACAAAGACAGGGTGAGGCCAGGATTTTCAGGAAGGGGTGCCTTAATTGGGTTTCTCAAAGGGCATTACTGAAGAAAAGCTTCCTCCCCTCCTGTGTTTCCAAGGTAGACAGAAAGTTATAGCCTAAAGCCCAGCGACACTTCAGAAGGAATGTCATTCCTCTCTCCATTTATATCAGTTAAGCACATGAGTTACTGAATGTTGAAATATATTCATTTGATGGATAGTCGTTTAATGCTTAGCCACATAAAGCCTATTATATTCAACTAATCTTTAAACTAATTTAGGAAAAGAGGCTAAAGAAAGGGATCGTTTTGGTTTTCTCTCTAGGCCCTCCCAGATCTGCAAAAAGAGGTTTCGAAGCTATTTTCTACTTTGGGCCTGGAATAGGGAGTTTGGAAAAGCACGAAGAAATAGACACGAATACAGGCTTCTACAGGGCGCGCAGACAATTTAAAATAAAACCCAAGGGGGGTTATCACACACTCGTGTATGTATATGTATCTATACGTATACATATGTAATATCACCTAATCAAATATTTACAGATTTCTTCACATGCTCTCCAAAGAGCCGGTCTGTGCGTTCCCCGTGATCGCCTCTGGTCATCTAGTGAACCTGCAACCCGGTAAACAGAACCACACAGTCCATCCGCCAGAAATACACCACGAAATCTTACATCTTTCCTCTTGTCATCAACCCTGACTTCTGTTTACTATGATTTACCGGTATTAAAATGCAAAATTCGTGTTGTTTAACTGCAGAGATCTCTACGATGTTGCTATTTTTAGAGGTTAAAAAGAAACCAGCGCTGTTTTGTGTCTAGTCGGCCTAAACCGGCGAGCTGAAGTCTGTTATTCACGTGGCTCTGTTACTTGGTGGAGATGGGCTTCTTCGGGATCTCCTAAGGCCTGTAACTTGTCTTGGTGGTTTGCTATCATAAACAAAAACTCGGCCAAGACCACCAAGTGTTATCTCAGACACCGACATTTTGACATTTTAAAGCGAGATTTATGACTGCAATAAACCACCTCGGTACCTCTTCTGATCCGACCAGAACCTCCCTTTGCAAAACAGCGCATCATTCAACCAAATTAAACCATCTAGAGATATATATATTCTAAAAATGAGAACACCTTTTATCCCAAGAAATGTGACACCATAGTAAGTCTGGGAAGACGCTAACCCAACTAATAAAACAACCGAAAGTTTACCAGCAGTATCTCTCCGGAGAAGAGAATGGAATTCAATGAAATCAAGCAGAAATGGAGAGGTCTGATCTTCACATACCAACTGGATCCAATTCCAAGCAGTGAAAAGGGGTTTTCCCTTCTTTGTAAAACAAGTAAGCACATCTGCTCATTCCACGTGCTCAGATAAAATATATGTACAACAAAAGATTTCTTTATATCCTACTACTGAAATAACTTTCCTTTGAGTCCAAGCATCATGGGGGGGGGGGGGGTTAAGAGACAGAAAGAAAGGGAAGAAAGGAGGGAAGGAGAGAAGGAAGGAAGGAAATAGGCAGAGAGAGAGGGAGGAATAGGCAGAGGACAGAGAGAGGGAGGGAAAGGAGAACTGCATTTTCAGTCTAGTTTGAATCTGATTTGAATCATTTTGAATATATTTGAATCAGCCTTTCCTCTGAATGAAACCCCGTCCTAACTTTCAAAGTGACCGAAAAGTGACACCGTGTGCATTTTGTTTCTTATTAATCTCACACATTGACAGTCTTTGTTAAATAACAAGGCGCGCCCTTCACCAGCCGACATTTTCATATTTGTTAGACGCGCTGACCTGAAGTTCACCTCGGCCTTGGACTTAGCTGTTCTCAAAGGTCTATACAGTGTCTTTTAGATAGCTGGGTGCTTTGCCCAGGTCACTCCCTCGGAGAGAAAATTGGAATGGGGGGGGGAGGGTCACAGGAAAGTGTAAACGTATGGAATGGATCGACTGTATTTGTCCTTTGTTCACTGGAATCAAGATCCCTCTTCCCGTGCAGTCCCCCCCCACACACACACACTGTTTAATGCCAGATACTGGTTAAGGACCCCATGGTGTTTGGGGGTTCCAAAAAGAGAGGGTGACATTTTGAGATTGGTTATCGGCTTTTACGGTTTTAAATATCGAAACCTAGAGACATATCTAGAGCTATTTGGTTTTCCTGTGCTTTAAAATATAAACAAAACCCAGACATGGGAAATATAACTTAACATTCGTATTTAAATGAATTTTGACCATTTAAACGATCTATCTGCTTGCCGTCTTAAAGGAGTGAACTGCCAGAATAAAGGGATATTTTATCTAAATTTTATAATGGCTCTTAGCTTCAAATTTTTTAAAATACCTAAAAGATGTTGATAATTATTGAAGAAATCCTTTTTTAAAGGCGTATCATTTTCACCTAAAATATAATGAAAATGTACATTTGGAGACATAAATTTTGGGGAGGGGAGGAATAGAGTGGATTTTCATTTTCTTTCTAGCACTAACCTAGATATGACCATGGAAGTGTGCAAGGCTGATGCACATCGCGGGCACGAGTAAGCCTATCTTTCCTCCGATCCAGCAGTTACACACTGATCACAGATTCAGAAGTCAGAATGACACACAGTTCAGGGGAAGAGTGTTGAATTTCTCCATGAGGAAAGGCCCCGCTAGTAAACCGTTTCCTTTGCTCCCCCAAACATCCACAGGAAACATGGCTAGCGCAGGAAAGTAAGTCACCTCAGTGGTTACAGTGACTGTCTTGCATGTCACACATGCATCCCCATTTGCAGGATAATCAGATCCCTGGCCATAAATCAAGCAAGATAAATATTTCATATTTGCTTTCCCCTCCCTGTTATACTCAAGTGAGCACCCGAAGGTCAGCTTAGAGAAACTATGGCCCCGAAAAGAGAAACCCAGACTGAATGTCCAGCGGCATTTAAACAGGATTTTTTCCTAACTTTCCAAATGCAACTAAGGAACATGAATGAGATTCCCTTGTCCATCTTAGGTCCTCATTGTATTCTTGTTTCCTTTCTCTTCTTTCTTTGTTTTTCCACTGTCCCTCCCTATCCTACCCCCCCTTCCAAATATATCTTTACATTTTCCTGGAAATCAGAACACCATCCTATTTTTCTTTCTAAGTGACATTTTACTGCGACTCTTGGTCCCCTGCTCCAAATGGCACATTTTCTCCAGTTGAACTATTCTTGTGGAGAGTGGAAGTTGCCTTACATTCAAAGGCAATCCATAACTTTAGGGACCCGGAAATAGTCATCTTAACACCACAGAGGGCCTTTTCATCAAATCCAGAAAACCCAGAACTTTAAGGAACATTTCTTTCCTAAGGGCTTTGGGGAAGGGGGGCTTATCTGTTTTCCACAGCTTAGTCCTTTTTCCAGATAAGGGGGCTGAGTTGGAGGACAGCTTTTGGTTTTTGTTTTTTAATCTAAATATATCGCAATCTGAAAGAATTCTGGCCTCGTACCCTCACCCCCAAATGGGGCAATGAAAGTCATTTTCTAAAATCATCTCCCCTGTCCCACTTTCCTGTCTTCTGAAACCACGGAGAGGAAAGATGAGAGATGGAGGAGATCAATCGACGCCTTCGTCTTTTTCAAAGAGAAAATAAAATCAGACCTCTAGGATTGGGGTGCCCCCAGGCAGGCGAGCCTTCCCTCAAGGCTGGTAGGCGCCTTGGAGCTGCAGCTTATTTACCTGCTCCCTCCGAGGTACACAGAGTCCCTCAGAATGTGGCCGATAATTCAAGATGAAATACAGCGCGTATTCCTCTGGAAAAGAGGAATTTTCTATCCTTTCCTCAGTAATTGAGGTCATTCAAGCACCAGGGTTCACCTGGAGTCCATACCATGATACACGCGAAACTCGACGCTATATTTTATCTTTTGTGTTGATAGCCCGCATCTCGGCTGTAACATTGACATCAAACTCTGTCTGGGCAGATGACGGAGAGCGGTGCACAACTTAAACTTTTGACCCTCAACTTTTTGACCCGCAGTTGTAACGCCCAAACCACAAAGATATACAAAAGCGGTGCCTCTTATTTCTTTGAGGACTGAGAGGGCGCCCTGTTTGTTTCAATAGCTCTCCTATTCCCCCCTCTCCCGAAAGTGTATTTGGGGAAAGGGAGAGGATTAAAATATTTTTTTTCCTCTTTCATGATTGTATTTGCTGTCAAATTCGTTTCCCAACTCAATGCTAAGAGGGACTAGATTAACTCCAAAGAAGCTCATGATTACATTTGCAAGGGAAATATTGGGTAAGTTGGAGGAACATTGGAAAAAAAGCGAAAAAAGAGAGATGATGGGGGGAAAGTGGTGGCCCGGACTTCCATTCGTCATTTTTCCTTTATTTAAAAATAAAGACACAACAAACCTAATTGTTTGGGAAAGCTTGCTTAGGCAAAGGAGTTGACTGTGAACTTGGTCTGAAGCGAGCTCTGCTGGTGATTCCTAGGGTGTGCAGATTTATCTTTTCTGCATTTACTTAACCCGGCAGTGAACTGCGCTAGCTGTCATTTGTTTGGCGATGACAGACTTCACCTCAAGCAAGGACTGTTTCACAAAATCGCCATAATTACCCAATAACCTTCATAACAAATATTATTATTGAAAAGACCGTTTGGGGAGGGAGAGGAAAAGGCAGGGGCGGTGGAAGGTGGAGTCCTGTGTAAAATACCAAAGTGGGGACCCTACTCCCCATTTTGTGGCTTTCTTGGGGTGTTCTGTAGATCCACCATCTAGGGTCTTGTCAGAAGAAACTGAACAAGAGTCTACTCTGGGAGGCCTTTCCTGATGGCTGTAGAAAGTTCCATTGTTGACTAAGAGGAAACCTCCTGTAGATGGTCTATAGTGTCCTCTTCATGGAAGGGCAGAGCAGGGATTACCTACAGTTTAAGGCATGAAAGACTGAGGGCCACTCAAGTTGAAAGGTTTCTTTTCTTCTTGGACACCCTATAATCCACAGTTCGACATTATTACTAATTATTTGGAAATGGTAATATCTTGAAATGCACCAGTACAAACTGCCCTTTCTGATATGAAATACTACCCTGTCTTTTCTGAAAAAATACCCACCATGAGGCAGAATCTTGGAGTGCTGGTTTGAAATGAGCCCATGGAAAACTTAACAACCTATAAGTGATTGTAACCAGAAGCTTCCTATAATATGTCTATAGTTTAGGGGATATTGTCATTCTTCCTACTGGAAACAATTTGGGCCCTGGAAATTTAGGTGGTTTTTTTTTTTCCCTTCTACAGGGGGAGATATGATCTTCTGTCACTGGGCAAAGTTAAATGTCTTAATAAAGACAACAAGGGTCAAGGCTTTTAAAAGTAAGGTACCTCCCATAAAATGATCCAAATCAAAAGGGGTCAAGAAAAAATTACCCACTGATAAAACGACCAGACAACTAGATCATCCTCTGTTTTTTACTCTGAGCCATTTAAATGGAAGGAAGGAGAAAGGAGGTAGAAAGGAACAGAGACAGACAGATAGATGAGGGGGGGAAGAGAGGGAGGGAGAGAGAAAGGAGAGGGAGAGAGGAAAAGAGAGGAGGAGAGAGAGAGAAAAGAGTGAGTGAGAGAGAGAATTTTCCCTAAAATAATCTTAAAATGATGCTGACTGAATATAGAATTTTTAAAAGTCATAAAACTTTATTGATCAAGGTATCCACAAAAGAGACTATCTTAACCTTTAGTTCAGGTTAAAGAATACAACTACCCAAGCGAGATAATAATATTTGTAACTAATATATTGAAGAAGCCAGTTGAGCTCTTGGTTAGCTTGTGGAAACAGATATTAGGCTGAGTCCTGTTTGTCAGTCACTCTTCCTCAGCATTTAATGCACACAACTTTCTAGATAACTAGCTATTCATAGGTGCATCTACAAACTTCCTTTGATAAGGCCATTAGAATATGACAAGGTCCCTCCACTTCCCTTTGTGTTTGTTATTTCGGCCACCAAGAAATCATTCAACTAGATTACTCGAAAGATACCAAAATTAAACCTTGAGTTAATGTTTTCTAAAAATGAAGGCGGAAATCTGGGTAACAAAACAAAGAACGAAGATTTTGCGCACAAGAGCACACGCACGACCCTTAAAAAGAAAAAAGAAAAAAAAGGAAAAAAGGGATGGATTCCAAACAATCTCCATTTCTTGAGTTGTATAGATATTTGAATTTCAAGGATCAAGTTAGAGGATTACACACTATAATTTATATGATGCAGGTTTCCCCCAGTCAACAAAAGGAACTAGGCAGCACCAAACAGAATATTTTCCTAGAAACTTTGCTTTTCTTTAATTTTTGTTTCTTAAACCTCTGATTCTGTAGGCAGCTGCTGGATGAATGTTCACTGTCAAAGCATAAACTCCATACAATAAAGTTTGGTGTACTTTTAAACCCCCCTGCTTCTCAAGTCCCCAGTCAGGAGGACTGAAAAAATTCTTTCAAGTTATTGCTTGTAGGAAGCTATCCAGCGCCTAAGTGAGGAGAGCATTAAGAAAGACAATATTTGATTTTTTTTTTTTTGCTTAATTCCAGAGACCAGATGGAAAAGTTAGGCTCAACCCAACAGTACCTTTGGAAGGGACTTTGGGGTTATTTGCTAACTCTGTTGCTACCGGAATCAAGCTAAGCACATCACCTCGGGATGAGGCCACATTACAATAAAGGTCGAGAGGTTTTGCTCTTGAAAATATAGAGGGCTAAAGAGAGAGGCTAGTGAATATAGGTGGAGGATGAGATCAAATAGAAAAATACAATCTTTTTTTTTCTACTAAAGAATGAGCCGCTGGTGCCATTTTAGAAATGGTTGTTTTCAAAATCATAGATTATGTAAATTGTCCATGATCAAACAGAGTGAGGGGCTGACAAAAGAAAGGCGGAAATCTCCTACTGACAAACGACTCATTTCTTCCCTAAATTCCCCTTTATAGAGTGTCAGGAAAAACAAACCTAAGGTCCCTGAAAGACTTTTAAGTTGGACATTGAAGATTGCATTATTTTCCCCAAAACTCCAGAGCCAAGGTTTTAATGGGTGGGGTTATGGGAGGTGGGAGAGAGAGGTACTATTTTTCTAATTGCTAACTAGATAGACAGTTCTGTCACCTTTTCAGAGTAAAAAAGCACTGAAATAGTCATTCTAGAGAAAAAGAAATGAAGAGAGAAAGAGAAAGGAAGGAAGGATGGGGAAGGAGAAGAAAAGAAAAGAAAAGAAAAGAAAAGAAAAGAAAAGAAAAGAAAAGAAAAGAAAAGAAAAGAAAAGAAAAGAAAAGAAAAGAAAAGAAAAGAAAAGAAAAGAAAAGAAAAGAAAAGAAAAGAAACGAAAAGAAAAGAAAAGAAAGAAAGGAAAAGAAAAGAAAGAAAGGTTCTTTTACCCTTTTCATTCAGCTCTGGAAATTCAAAGACCAGAGTGAAATCCGGCCATAAAGTTTATTGCTGAGTAATCACAGGCTGGTGAGAACAGCCCCACTGAAATAAGAAGAATGTAGAAGCAAACAGGCAGTTGAGGCCTAGCTCCCACAGCTGGGGGTCGGGGGTTGGGGGAAAGAGAAGGATAAGATCTCAAAGACCAGAACTCTTGGCGTCTCTATTTCCAGGGATGCTCTCTCTATCTATTGTCTTGTCTATAACATGATTTCCAGTCTCTAAAATTCAAGTCTGTTGAGTGGCCCTGCAGAGGTGAAAGGGGTCTTTTAAATTGCCTTCTAGCCAGTATCCTGGACCAGAATATTACAGAAACTAGTAGGACAGGGTAAGGACCCCTTGAATCCAGACCCTGCCAAATGACTTCAACCTTTGGGAAGAATATTTCAATAGTCTCCCTTCCACACACACACACACACACACACAAATGCACCCCAGACAGACAAGAAATCGGTAACCAGATGGCTTCAAAAGTTAACACTGCCCTTCCTAACCCTTGAAACTGGAGCAGAATACCCTAGCCCAGACTCCTTTCCAAGCTTGCAGCCTGAATCCTCCTAGTTCAGAACTCTCAGGATACAGCTTGCCAGCTCCCACCCACCCACCACCACCAGGGCTCGGAGAAGATTAGGCAGATACAGGACAAGGGCTTCCTGAGAGTCTGCTTTTCAGATTCACCCCCCCCCCCAACATACACACATACACACTATACACATATGCACATTCTCACACACACAAAATCATCTTTTTGCAAACTGAAGAGACCAGACTCAGAGAGCAGCGGAAGTCATTAACATCTGCGGTAGTCCAAGTAATTAAAGTTAGGCCTCAAAATTGATCTCTGCCAAAGTCACTTATTGTGGTTTACTTGGATGGGACTGGTAAAAATTTCAGAGCTCGCTGTTAGCACTTCTTATTTGGGAAGAGAAGCGAGTTTACAGGCAGATTCATAGTCTGGGTGAATTGTTCTACTCTTTTGAATTCAGGGGCAGCCCTTAGAGTTATTGAACTCGAGAGACAGAGACAGAGGAACTGAGAGAGAGTTAGTTCACTGTACAAATAAACTGTAAGGAACTCAAGAGTCAAACTTACCTTAACTTGCTGGGAGCCATTTTTCAGAGAGTTTTGAGAACTCATGGTTTGGGCACTTCTGCCCCTAAAATTGACCATTTGAATGACCAGGTGCCACATGTAGCCTGCAAAAGAGTCCAATGAAGTCCAGCGTCAGTGAGATTATATGTTATGTGGTATATAATGTTGGATGTCAACTCCCCAAAACCATAAAACTTACTTTAATGGCACCACGTGACTTTCTATAGCCAGTGAGCCTATCTGTCTGTGCTATGGATGATTTTACGATCTAATTCATAGACAAAACCCTATTCATTTGGCACCCAAATGTCATATAGCCGGAACTGGGGCTTATAAAGTTTACTGTTTTATAACTTTTAAAGGAAGGCATCAAAAGTAAGCACTCAGTAAATGTGCAAATCTTTAGTTGCTCTTCGAAGCTCAGAAGAGTTAACCAATCGAGCTAGGATGGGGGTAAGTAACATTACATTTGTAGCGAATTAATTGTAGCAAAAAGAATCATATTTGTTAAGGGGGAAATGGGGGAAGGTGGTAATAGTATCTGTCTATGGCGCAGAGGGCTTGGGCTTGGGATCCTAGAAATACCAGTATCTCCAGCTGGTTGGAACCACAAGAACAGTTTAAGAATGAAGTAGAGATGTGAAGCCGAGGAAGGTATTTTAACAAAGGACAGGATTTCTTTTCTTTTTTTTCTTTCCTATCCTTTTCTCTTTTTTCCCCCTCTTCTCTCCCCCCGCCCATCCCCACCCAAATAGCAAATATTTGGGTAAATGAAAGGCAGGCAGTGTGATGAGGGCTTCTGCCCTGCAATTTCTACCTCTCCCTCAGAAGGTACTCAGTAGAAAGTTTCAGTGACAGAGAGCTCACTGACCGGTACATTCTAGCTATGTCCTTTGCACCAGCGGGCCCTAGCTGGCCCTAGCTGGCCAGGTATTCCGCTGTGACCCCGGGGCTCAGTGCAGACCCCGAGTCTCAGAGTCTGGGGAGGGGGAGAGGAAAAGAGGAAGGACGAGCTCACATTTGGTACAAACCAGCTCACGAGAACTTACAATAGAAAGTTTATTTTTTGTTTCCAGTCAGGTTTTTTTTCTTTAAAAACAAATATTAAAAAAAAGAGCTTATCACAGTTTGCTTTAAACAGCCAGACTTGGACTATATTTGTAACTTTGTTCACAAAAACAGACACCACTGAAGCTGCGCGTATAAGAAGCCACTTTTTTTTAGGAGTTCGTGCAAAGAGTTGTACAAAGGCACAGCAAAACAGACACTGCTTCGAGTCACACTTGCCGTCACAGATTCACTATTCACTACACGTTGATAAGAA